>NC_060272.1:4680036-4737433 GCF_021613505.1 Equus quagga
CAGGTGTGGTACGCCTGCTGTGACGGCCATGTCCAGGTGTGATGCACCTGCTGTGACGGCCATGCCCAGGTGTGGTACGCCTGCTATGACGGCCATGCCCAGGTGTGGTACACCTGCTATGACGGCCATGCTCAGGTGTGGTACACCTGCTATGATGGCCATGCCCAGCAGAGTCCATTTCCTCTTTATTGACCTGTTGGACTTTGGTCTGTTTGCCCAGGGATGACAGGTCCCTTGTCAGCTGGACAGGTGTGGGGCTGACAGAGCTTGTGCATGGCTGGAAGGCACCCCCAGCCAGGACCAAGTCAAAATTTGACACAGCTGGCAGTGATCTGGTGACCACAAATCTCAAGTCCTTACTCTTCAACCTTGATGGCAGCCAAACGTGTGCAAGGGCTGAGCTGACCCATTTTGTCTTGCCGTTTTCTATAGTGAGCCCAAGCAGCAGAGCTGTAGCAGGAAGCTTCCACCTGCATCAACAGTTAAAGAAGCTGCACCTCTAGGGGTGCGCTGACAGTGGTCCAAGAGCGAGCACATGCACCTGCTACTTACTGGTCTCCCCGGAGCTCCAACAGGCCCCATCGGTCCCACAGGCCCGGGGCGGCCGGGAGGCCCCTACGGACAGGCAACAGAAGAAGGCTTGTAAGACAGGAGGCTGGCATTTGGAGTTCTGAGTGCTTGAAGTTTTGTTTGGAATCTTCTCTAATAAAAATAAAACTTACCTGGAAGCCGACCAATCCAGGCTCCCCAGGTTCACCCTAATTGAGAAGAAATAATTTCAAGAGCTGTTGCGCATCTTCAGATTTTGTCACATTTTATTGCAAGTACATCAAGTGCACCAGCCCCAAAAGGACTTGATAATGTTCATGACTTCTTATCTGTAGGATTGTGAATGTGGGAGAGGGATGCAGCCACACGAAGTATGAGACTGAAAACATCCTTTTAAATGGACCATGATTTGGATGATTCCATCATCCTACGCATTCCTCCACTTCATTCATTCTTACACCTCAGAGTTCACCTGGAAATTAACTTTATCACTCGGAGCTTACACTGGACCCCTTAATCACGTCTCCCATCTCTAGCAAACTCACCCTGTATTTGTCTCGGTCCTCGCTAGACAGCGCGTAAGGTTCACCTTTTTGCCCTTTGGGTCCTTGGGGTCCCTAAATTAGCATATATATGATAGAAAGAGAAAAACAAAAAAAAAGTCAATTAACATTCAGTGTAGTCATTTGGATGATTAAATAGTGACTTTTATGGGCGATGTTTAATTGTTCTTATGGCTTCCTTAGGTTATTCTGAACATCAGTTACTACATTCAACCACAGAGGTGAGACTTTTACTTTCATATTTACCCAGCAGCATCTTTATTCAAAGTTAAAATGGAAATACTTCCTAGAGTTTAAATTATTCTCAAAAACTCAAACGAATGCTCAGTAAATGAATCCTTGAGTACACCAACATGTTATTTTTCTCTGTAATAACATGATTATGTGTTTTCTTAGGCATTAGCATACTAAAAATATTAACACGTATACTCTTAAGCACCATTTGTGGGACAGATGCTGGTCATTCTTTAAAACTGGAATTGTGTCAATATACACGATACGTGTCCACATGTCTATGTGCAAATGTCTTTTAACACCTACATAAAAAACCAACATTTTAAAGTAACGCTATATTTATTGATAATGAAAGCTATGATGTTAGAATAGACGAGAACATGATGTAACCTACTGAAAAGTTGAACCACATGAGAAAGAAACAGCCAATGAGGAGGAACGTGAAAGCAGAGGTGTAAGTATGACGAGGAACTGATTAGCTTTGGGGAAACACAGGGAAGGGGTGTTTATGACTGCCCTTCTCCCACCTTAAAAATGCTTTTTTTAAAGAAAAAGTTAACCAAATAAAATGTTAGTATAACCCTGAATTTGCAATATCTTAGGGGTAAGAGGGTAGCAATACACTGCCAAAAAGTATTTCAACATTCTTTGCAAACACCCTGAAAACGAAATGAGGACACGAACTAGAATAATATATGAAAGTTCTTTCATTAAAATAAAGAAATTCCTATACTGTCTATGCTGGAAACTATCATTGCTCTTTATGCCACGATGAATTTTAGAATCTAATAAAGATGGTGACTAATAGAGAATTTTGTCAAGCTTCAAGCTTTTTATTTCACTGTTATTCACTGTTATTTGAATGGAAGCGTGGGAGACAATGAAGTGACTCTCAGGAGACTGAGGGGTGAACAACATAAATCAAACCAATTATTTCTTATCTAACGTTTAAAGAATCAATATGGAAAACGAAGTTATTTGAATCCAGGGAAATCATGCCTGGATATATGTAAGAAAGCTCAGCAGAGAGGTGCTCTTCATCCTGAGCACTGACGAAGGAGAGAGGAGCAATTTCTTCTCAGGGTGTAAAAGCCAGGCTTAGCATGTACATGCCTGCATGGCCCTCCTGTCAAGTGAACAGGAGGCAACTCACCCTCCTTCGCAAGTTTCTCTAAGACAACGCCTTAAAGGGTCCTGTGCCGGCCTTCTAGGCCCCAGGAAGAGAGCTCAGCATACGGCAACTTTCATTCCTTTCTGCCGACCAGGGCCAGCCTTCCACATTCTAGAGCTGACCCCCGAACAGCACGTGCCTGCCGATACTCACAGGAGAGCCAGGGAAGCCCCCAGAACCGGAGGGTCCCTGCGGGCCGGCGTCTCCCCTCGTTCCGTTGCAGCCATCATAGCCAGGCGGTCCTCTGGGTCCCCCTTGCCCAGGATGTCCCTGGGAAAGAGAAACGGGAGTGAGTCCTCTAGTCCATAGGTTTTAGTTTTCACCTAACTGCGTGATAGAACAGTTTCAAACCCTCTCGTAAGAGATGTCCCTGGCATGAATCCAAGGGAAAAGACAGCTCAAAATGAAAGAAAGAAAGGGAGAAAGATTAAGTAGATAAGGCACAGGGTGCAGTTCTAAGCAGGAGAAAAGTCTCCGAGACAAGCTCTGTTCCCATGGGCTTTGGTGAGAAGTAACCTGTCTTGAGGTTTCTCCTGCTTCGCTTCACTGGGTGACTGGGTGGATTGTTTTAGGAGGAACAGGTAAGGGTTGATTTAAAATTCTAGAAGCAGCCAGCTCCTTCTCAGGGACAACAAGGATGCCTCTGTCAGTTGTGCCCAATTGGGTGGTAGGTGGTGAGTTGGACAGACCCGCATGCTGAACAGGTGAGAGAGTCACACCGGCAGTGGGTCTCCTCAGTGGCTCATGCACAGGCAGAACCGAGCTCCTCTTATCTACTTTCTTTGGAGACGCTCCTTCTTAGATTTTGAACATGAATAGAAAGCAAGTCAGGTTCTGAGATATCTGGCGGGAGAGGAAGGCAACGATCAAATGTCTTTCAAACAACTGGAAGAGGGTCGGGCTGAGTCTCTGGACATCTCAACTGCAATAACCTGGCTCCAGGGACACTGAGGGGCTGGATCAATAATCTACAATTTATGGATTATGAAGCCACAGTCTATTTTGCTATTTCTTTATACAACAGATGTTTAGAGATACGCTTTTTTATTGTGGGATTTCTTTAAAATTTTGCTTTTCTTGACAACAGATCAAACACATATTCCAGAGTGATTTTTGAGGCCATTAGGAGGTCTTTTAAATTTGCTTTGAGAAATGTGGTTCATGATAAATGAACAAATCCTGTATCTAGTGCCTGTACCTTGAATGATATTAAGAAACACGATGAGAAAAGCAGAATTTTTCTTTTGTTTGCACATCTCTTTGCTTCAGATGTTCAAAGCCATGGCTGTAGCTGGTGCCATCAGTCACGGGATTCAGGTGACTTCTCAGTCAACACTCGAGTGGATCAGAGGCATCCTGATCACTCCTGGAATCATGGGCACCATCTCTCCAGTTGGTACAGAGCCAGCTGTCTGATGGCCTTCGAAGTAAAGGTCTCTTTTTGGGGTCTCTGAAAGCTGATTCTTCAAATTCAGCCTGAAAAATAAGCTTGGTAGGCATTCTGCTTGAGATCTGCAGTATTCTAGGATGCTTTGCTTAAAGTGTACCACTGGGTTCTTTTTCTCCTGAATTTTTGGTCTGCTGTTGGTCTTTCTTATTCCCTTAGAATTGATAAGTCCTTTGAAATTGCATGTCAATCTGATGTGAGTTACAAATTGTCCTTCAAAGAAAAATTTCAACTATGTTGAGCTGAATGTCCATCTTTTGCTCAACATCTAACTAGACCCATTTCTATACAATACAACTCTAAGATTTCACTGCACGTCAGTTTTAATGTGCCACTTCTAAACAGCTCAAATTACCCAGGCCCCTCAAACTCCACAGTCATTACCTGCTTCAGTCTGGCAGGTGACATTTAAGTTAACTTAGGTATCAGAGTCTTGCAGTTGGACTATCTGTAGCAGCACTGGGATTCTGGAGAAAGCAATCAGTTATCTGCTCCCCACGATCACTCCCTCATATGCTGATTACTTCCTCTCTAACTTGTGAAATATTTGCTTCTGATATTGAATGAGAATGAAGTGGAAAAACAAATTTAACTATGACATGGATTGGTTACACTATCTTTCCATAACGTCACTTCATTCAAACTCAGATTTCAACTTTCAGAAGGCAAAAACTGATGAACGCTCCAACGTGTTCCAGACAACAGTTCAAAAACGGGCAATTTAGTTTGAGGCAGTTGGTTGAAAAATACTTTCATTATTTGTTTAACCCCTGAAATCTGCAGATTCTTCGACTGTGCCAATTTCTCAAGATTCTGACGAATGTGAAAGTTATTTCCTCATTTGCTCATGGCTGTGCGTTGTAACTGACGTATCTGTCTGAGCTCCCCATCCAGGGGACGCTTAGGATGATTGGCCATGTAGGTCTCAGGTCTTGGTAATCGTGGCTTCTTTCCTGAGGTCTGCCCACTTCCTTCTACTGCGGCAAAGGTCTTTCTGAACGTGGAGCTAAAGGTCCGAAGCAAAAGCATGAACTCCCCGTGATCACTCCCTACTCACGCTCTTCCTCCATTGTCCTGCAAGAGAGCAGCCCTGTCTGCGTAGCCTGGGGGATGAAGAGTCTCCCTCCCCGTGCGTGCGCACATGTGTGCATGTGTGTGTGTGTGTGAGCGTGCCAGCACGGTGATAGAGAACACGTGGCTGCAGGGTAAGGGTGCAGACATCTGTGTACATGTGTGACGTCCCTGGAGCAGATGTCCTTAAACTTCGGCAGCAGACAGAGATGGGGCTGGTCTGAGTGTGCGATACACACATTTATCCCCGAGGCTGCGAGCTGCCGGAAGCTGGCCCTGGGAAATTTGCTGAGGGATCCCTGTGAAGAAGGCTGTGAGGAAAGCTGTTTTGTTTATTTTTTTCTGCCACAAGAAGTAAAGTAAACTAGGTTAGACAAACACATGTTCTTGCATTTTGAGATTTTCTCATGGACAAACCATGCCTTTTCGTCTTCTCAGTTATGTGTGGTTACTACAAAGAATTCGAGAAGCTGCACAAATGTTCGGCAGAGCTTCATTACACGCCCGTTCTTGGCGGCCCTGCTTTATACTCAGATTGTTCTACAGTCCAAACAAAACTTCCAGACCGGCTCTTTATTGAGCATATCTGAGCAACACATTAGCTTTTTATTACAAAACAACGTCCAGTTTTAGCAAAGTAGCCTCAATTCTGAAGGCAAGCCTAAAAGAACGTTTACAAAGGAAACAATTTGTCCAATATCTGACAGGATTCCAGCAGAAAAAATATGCACGTATAGCCACACAGGTTTTATATTATAAACAAAAAGGAGGTCTAGTTCGAAATGTTTCTATAACTCATAAACGTATTGCTTCGCATGCGTACAATGTTTTAAAATTCTAATCTTACGAAAAACTTACGGGAATCCCGTCGGCACCAGGGAATCCAGAAACGCCTCTTGCTCCCTATAAAAAAGGCAAACAAGTTCAATGAAGGCCAAGACGCCCACCGCCCTTTACAAAGCAGGAGGAAATACCGACAGTCGTGTGTCCGTACCACATCTCCTTTTGGTCCTGTGATCCCGGGAGGGCCTCTTTCCCCCTTGTCACCTTTGCGGCCCTGCAGTCCTGGGAATCCTTGTAACCCTGGGGGCCCGTTGTACCCCTGGGGGCCCACTGGCCCTGGTTGACCCTGTAGAAACAACATATATTCAATTTCCATAATTAAGAGCAATGAATGAGCATTTTCAGTCACGGTGCTTTTAAAACCACACTTTTCATTCTCATAGAGCTATAATCTTCAGAGAACATCATATGGAAACTACATCTTCTGCTATGAGAGCCACAGAATAATTTCTGGCTAAGAAACAAATCATAGTGTTTAAAGGGAAAAAAATTAAATGTAAGAAAAACTTATCCTCCATGACTTAAGTGATGTTATTATGAAACAATATTGAGTTGGAAAGACTCAACTTACACTTGACTTTTTAAAAAGTCCGTGCAGTATAAGAAAAGTTCCAAACAAACTTCTAAGATTTTCTCTCTATCTCAGTGGAATGCATACAATAGATATGGACGTGCATATTGCATTCAGGTATCAAAGTGACTCCCAGATGTTTAAGTGATTGGACAATCGCTCCTTTGTTCAAACACAGGAGTGTGCATGCATGCACGCATATGGAAAAAAAATAAAAGGTTTCTGAAACATATCAAAATGTATGTCCATATCCCCTAGTACGGCTATTATTAAAAGAAGAGAAAAGAAAATTGTGTTGATGACAATGTGAAGAATTGGTAACCTTGTGCACTGTTGGTGGGAATGTAAAATGGTACAGCCATGGTGGAAAAGAATATGGTGGTTCCTCAAAAAATTGAAAATATAATTACCATAGAATCCAGCAATTCCACCTCTGGGATAATACTCAAAAGAATTAAAAACAGAGCCTTGAACAGATATTTCTACACCCACATTCACTGCAGCATTTTTCACAGTAGCCCAAAGGTGGAAGCAACACAAGTGTCCATCGATGGATGAGTGGATAAGCAAAATATGTTATATACATATGATGAAATTTTATTCAGCTTTAAAAAGGAAAGAAATTCTGACACCTGGTACAACATGAAGGAACCTTGAGGACATTATACTCATTGAAATAAGTCAGTCACAAAAGGACAAATCCTGTGTGATTCCACTGAGAAGAGGTCACTAGAGTCGCCAAATGCATAGAGAGAGGAAGGATAAGGGGGGTTGCTGGGGGAGGGGAAAGGAGGAGTCACTGTTTAGTGGGGACGGAGTTTCAGCTTGGGAAGATGAAAAAGTTCTGAAGATGGAAGGTGGTGATGTTTGCACAACAACGTGAATGTACTTAATGCTTCTGGACTACAGAAAAATGGTTAAAATGATTTTATGTTAGGTATGTTTTACCATAAAAAAAGATTAAAAAGAGGGTTCTATCTCTTTTATTAATGGAACTAATCCACGTATTACAGTCATGTTTCAACGAACCTCCCAGGTGAGACCAAATGAAAAAAAAACCAAACTCTATGTCTTGATTCCTCTCTAAATGAATGAGTCTGCTGTCAGCCATCATACGGAACCTTTAGCTGCTAAGCCCTATTTGCTTTCACGTATCAAATTCCTATTCTGTCTTCAGGCTGAGGGGGGACTGAGCCATTATTTTTAGTCTTCTCTTCCAATGCCTAGAAGTAGCTTTTCTGGTATAAACTGTGCTGCTAAAAATTTTGTCTGTCTTTACAGAAGGTTTACAACCTGTCCTCAACATTCCACACAACTGAGGGGAAGTGAAGAGTTTCACAAAGCAGCATATGCTGCAGAATTAACATCATGACACCGCACTGGCCTAGATGAGTGTGGGGAGATCTCGCCTCCGAATTTCATTATCCTCCCTATGCTGCGTGTTCCTTTAGATGTTGGCCCTGGCATGGGGGAAGCAGCAGTTAAGACATTGCCTTGGGATGAAAGATACGATGGAGATTAAGATCTCAGTTGGTAGATAAGACGGGACCCCCCGCCTCCTCAGACAAATGGGAGATTTAGGAAGTTCACTCAGGGCTCCCTCTGGGCAAGGTCAGAGTTTACAGATGGTGGGTTCTCCCGCTCTGCCCTCCACATGTTCCCGAAGAGTCCAGTCAATGCAGAAATCAGCAGGTACTCAGCCTGATCGCAAGCATGGTATGGAGTGGCGAAGCCAACGTATTTAATATCTTTGAAGAATGTGAAAAAGTGGGACCACTGCCACTGTTTGTTTATTCCTAGTGGAGGAGAACTGTGGTCCAAGACAGACAGCCTGACCGTGGACACGTGCTATCCTAGGCTCATCCTCATCTAACGCTCAGGGGTCTTAGTATGCCACGTCTGTTATGTGTTTGGGGACAAAACATGCTTTGATTCTGATTTTTATGGCTCTTTCCCAGTTGTGCTTATCTTTGTTTTGTGGTTAAACTAGAACACAGTCTTCTTGTGATGATGACATACCAGGCCCCTGAGCCTGCACATTCCGCTGACCATGGCGAGGCCCGCGGTTGGCTCGTGTTACAGGCAGCATCCTTTGGGGGATAAAATGTTCCTCATTAGCTCTGTCATTTTCACTGTCTGTAAACTACATCTCTATCGGGGGATTACTGTCCAGAGCCCTCTGAGGGAGAACGTTACTGCTAACCAGAATGAAATATGTGTATCTTCCCGATGGAAGGCCACATTCTAGCCTTGCAGCCACTAACCACTCCTCTTTTCCCTTTGATGGGAAAGTGACTAACAACATCATGTACTCATTTTCCTTCCATTGTCAGTAAACTTTTTAACCTTTGTTTCTTGGATAGGAAGTCTGACTTTTGGAATAGAACTCCAGTCTTTCCTTTTCTGGAGCAGGCTGTCCCTTTTTTCTTTTTATCAAAGTGAAATTCCTATAAAATAAAACAAACCATTTTAAAGTGGCTTCAAATACATTGATAATGTTCTCTATCCACCACCTCTATCAAGTTCAAAAACATCTTCATCACCCCAAAAGGACACTTCATACCTATCGCTCTGCCCCCAGCCTCTGGTAACCACCAATCTGCTTGGGGTTTCCATGGAATCTACCCATTTTGGCTATTTCATACAAATGGAGTCAAGTGATTGATACCTGACCCTTTGTGTCCGGCTTCTTTCACCCAACGTAACGCTTTTGAGGTTCATCCATGTGGTAGCGTCTGTCAGTACTTCATTCACTTTGATGGCTGAATAATATTCCATTGCATGGAGAGACCACAATTTGTCCATTCATGTATTAATTAATGCACATTGGGAGTGCTTCCCCCTTTTGTCTATTATGAATAGGGCTGCTGTGACCATACGTGTACAAGTAATCTGGCTTGAGTCCCTGTTGTCAGTTCTTTCGGGTATATACCTAGGAGTGGACTTGTCAGATCATACAGTAATTCTGTGTTTAACTTTTTGAGGAACCACCACGCTGTTTTCCACAGTGGCTGCACTGTTTTACATTCCCAGCAGCAATGTGTGAGGGTTCCAATCCACATCCTGGTCAACACTTGTTAGTTTCTATTTTTTTTTTTATTGTAGCCATCCTAGTGGGTGTGAAGACGGTGTCATTCTGAAGCTTGAGCTTCTGACAGATGGGCCATTTCACAAAATTCCATCTAGCTTCTGCCTGGGGAAGGGCCAGGAAGAGTCTGGAGAGAATCTGAATTAGTCCCTCATCCTCCAGGACGGAACACTCAGTCCTGCCCTGTGTTGCTGAGATTAACTGGACATTTACATTGTGGCCCAAGAACGCCACAGAGATGCACGTTTGGTCACTAGGGACTGAGATTTTCCCTAGGATATCCTGTCCACCAGGGCATTGAGTGCGTTTGTAAAGAGCAGCTGGAATGATCAGGTAATGAGGAGGATTTCCTTCTGTGCTCATCATCATCATTATAAAAGTCCATCCTCGATTGAAAAGTTCCAATGGAAGACTTATTTCCGTGTCTGCCTTTCCTTTTGTAGTAAGTGACGTTAAAAATAAACATTACCCCGGAAAGAGTGTGACTTTAGTTTAAATGTCCTTGCATAAATCAATCTCAAAAGCTCTTAAATTTCTAAAGCTCCTAAAATTCCTGCAATATACTTGATAAAAGCATTTCCACAAAATGTTTCTTATAAGCCAGCAGACGTTGCAGAAAGAAGCTGTAAGATCACGCCCTATGACCCCCGTCCCACCAGAGAATTTGATTTGTATAAATGTATTACTTCCTAGGAAACAGGATAATGAAAAGTATCCTTTAATTGTGTATCTTACGGGATGAAGCACTGTTACAGGTCTTAAAAAATAGTTTCTCTCATTTTACCCCCATGCAACCGCATGAAGTAGGCATCACCCCGACACTGGGGGCTCAGGAAGGTTCAGTATGAAGAAATGACTGTTGTGCAAGTAGGCCTGAGGGGCAGGGCTGAGTCCATCTTCCATCACACCTGTGCTGCTCAAAGTGAGGTCTCTGAGCCGCATCGGCACCACTTGTGAGCTTGTGAGAGTCCGAGTGTCAGGCCCGGCCCAGACCTCCTGACCTGCACTGAACATGATGCCTAGGAGGTTTCTCTGCACAGTGACGTTTCAGAATCACTGCACGATCCCACCCTCCTTCCCTTCCTCCAGGAGAAGACAAGTACCTTTTAACAAGAAAAATCTCTTGAGCATGAAGTTGGATCTCAGAAGAAAGGCCAGGCTTACTGAGTCAGGCAGAGGAAAAATCTAATATTTATGTTTGTTAGATACTGTTCTAATCAAACGTTTTCTTGGTCTTACGCTTTAGTGATAACTGCAAGACAGAACAGACTTTGAGGGCTGTTAGAGCGGAGGGTTGCGCACGGTCCCTCCCTCTCCTGGAGTATGTGTGGGATGTGCAGGGTCAGTTTGGGAAGGTGAAGCCTGAAAGGCAGATGGAATGCGCCCAGACCTGAACACACATTACTCAAATACCGCGACTGTCGGGAGAATGCACTCAGAGTCCTGGGACGCTTAGTAAGCTCTTATGAATCTGGAAATTTCACTTCCGAGAAAAGGGGTAAAATATAAGCAGACATGTGCACCTGGGAATAACTATAATTTCAGGGTCTAAAATAAAGGTTAAAAAGATGGATGATTAATCAGGGCCCCAAGAAATTTTGTCGCACATGCACGGACTCCCAAGGTGGTGTCTGTTTCCATTCATAGTTTATTAACCTTAAAATCGCCTTGGGTAAGGGAGTAAAAAAAGTTTCACTTATCAGAGAAGGATAAAGAGAAACGTTTCCAAGGATAAATCTGCTTCACTGCCCATCAGGATTTTTCATCTATAGTACAGCGCTTTCCTGGTAGAGTAAGAATAAGCTTTTCATGACTTACTGGCCAACATCTGAATAGTAGGAAATCCCTTCTCCTTCCTAAGTTTACTCTTCCCGTCTCGCCTTTTATGGGCACTGGGCACTCCACCAGACACCCCACATCCTCGCCGGTCCCCTGGGCGGCCCCTCCCTTCCTTGCCGTTGCAGTGTGTTCCAGACGGTCTGGCCCTGGAGGCTGCAGTTGTCGGTGACCAGCAGGGGAGTCCCAGCCTCAGCACTGGCTCATTCTGCGAGCTGTTCACACACATTCGAAATTATGTAAAATGGCCCTAAAGGCAGGAAGGGCTACTTTTTAGGATCCAGGAAAACAATTCTTTCATCCAAAATATAGAAATAGTCACTGCTCTTTGGCATTAGCATTTGTGAGCAATTTGTATATGATGCTGGCAGGATGAACTAACACCACATTCCAAGCTAACAACAATGTGAAGGTTAGTATTTGAATAGCATATCACATATATAATAACTACCAGTAAATAATGACCAACAGCCTATTCCACGCAAAATGGACAGAGCTCATGTTAAGTCTGCCACCTTTTACCTGTAGTTTCCTAGTTAATATATAACAAAACATTAGTCCCGTGCTGGCTTCTATTCCAAATTAAGGATTCCACTTATTCCAGCTTCCACTGAGTGCCTGCTCTCCACAATTATTTGACATAGAATGTAGGACGAGTGGTGATATAAAGGAAGTCACATCCATAGTAAAGAAACAACCTTGACACTCACCTCGCTCCATATACAACCATTTGGTCAAAATGGATGACAGAACTAAATGTAAGAGCTAAAACTATAGCACTTCGAGAGGAAAATATAGGGAATAATCTTTATGACTTTGGATTAGACAAAGATTTCTTAGACAAGACACAAAGATCACAGACCCTAAAAGAAAAAAAGATGATAAGACTAAAAAGTTTTATCTTCAAAAGATACTGTTAAAAAATAAAAAGCAGGCTACAGACTGGGAGAAATATTCGCAAGACACCTATCTGATAAATGACTTTTATCCAGATTTAGGAAGAACTCCCAGAAAACAATAAGGAAACAAACCACCCAACTGAAAAAATGGGCAAAAGATTTGAACAGACCTTTCACCAGAGAAGATGTACAGATGGAAAATAAGCACATGAAAAGCTGCTGAACATCACTGGTCATTAGGGAAAAGCAACTGAAATCCAGAATAAGCTATAACTGCAGCCTGTTAGAATGGCTGACACGCACAGAGAAGAAACTGGCCATGCCAAGTGCCAAGGAGGATGCAGAAAAGCGACAACTCTCTTTCCCAGCTGGTGGGAATGCAAAATGGGGCAGCCACTTTGGAAAACAGTTTGGTGGTTTCTGATAAACTTAAACATATACTCACCATAAGCTGCACAGGTAAATGTTCATAGTGGTTTAATATATTTTAGAGAAAAACTGGAAACAACCTGAATGACCATTGGCTGAGGAGTGGATCAATAAGAAACTTTTTTTACTCCCTTACCCAAGGCGATTTTGAGGTTAATAAACTATGAATGGAAACAGACACCACCTTGGGAGTCCGTGCATGTGTGACAAAATTTCGTGGGGCCCTGATTAATCATCCATCTTTCTAACCTTTATTTTAGACCCTGAAATTATAGTTATTCCCAGGTGCACATGTCTGCTTATATTTTACCCCTTTTCTCGAAAGTGAAATTTCCAGATTCAGTGCGGAACATCCATAAAGTGGAATACAACTCAGCAATGCAAAGGAAGAAAGGACCCTGACGTGCAACAAGGATGACTCTCAAAGGCTAAGTGAAGGGGCCCCGCATGAAAGGCTGCATACTGTCCGTCCTGTTTATATGGTATGATCCTGCTTTCCTACTTCTAGCACTTTCCAGAGAAGGTGAAAGCAGAGACACAAAACAGAGCAGTGGCTGCCAGGGGTGGAGGGGGAGGAAGGGGCTGACTGAAAAAGGCACAGCGAAACTTTCGGGGGTCCTGGACCTGTTTGACATCATGATTTTCATGGTTGTTATATGGCTGTACACATTCGTCAACATTCACCGAATTGTATGTAAATTATACCTCAATATCTTGACCTAAAAACAACCAACCAACCAAAAAAGGAGCGTGGTGAAGGCAAAGATTAAGAAGACAAGCCCTGAAGTTCACAGGCAACTTGCATACGCCCGAGTCCCTTTGGTACATTCTTACAAGTGAATTTATAAAGTGGATAATATTTAGAAAAGGAAGAAGAGTGGACACTTTTAAAATAAAATAAAATAAAAATTAGCCAAAGGGTTTTTAAAAATGTCTGCCAGGGAAATGAAAACATGTGAGACCTAGCTTTCCTGTCTGCACTCTGGTCTATTTCAGCGTGATGCTGACAGAAATCAGAACCGTCCAGCGCCCAGCTCAGGGAGCAGCAGAGCTGGAAGTGGGTGAGGACCAAATTAGATTCAGGAGTGAAAGATAAGCCTGGATGTCACCGGTTTCCATTATGCATGATCTTCATAAAACACAAAAATAGACGGTGTCACCTATAATTGTAAGATGCTATTGTATAGTTTTCTCTGAAATGATTTGACTTGGATAGATTCACATTATAAAGCACAGACAACATGGATCACCTCTTGCTCTCCACCCATAGGACCAATAAGTCTGAAAACCCTGCTCCTTATTCTAAAAATAGGTAGCACAGGGCAGTCTCCCTCAATGGCTTTCAGTCCAATGCGAGGCCAAGCTTTTTATAGTCTGGATGTGATTTTGCTTGGCATGTGTTGGAAAAGTTGATTTTTCTGGGAAAGCCTTTCATTGCCTCTGTGCTTGTAGCAATAAGCACATTTCATCTGCCTAAACGTGAACCCTTGCCTAACAGACTGACTTGACCTCAAAGCCTCCTGTCCTCCAGGAAGACACGGAGTTGAGTGTGGATGAGCCCAGGGCCCTGGGGAGCACAGCCAGCAGCAGAGGAACGGGCTGACAGAAGCACATTCTGGGGCCGCAGGCAGCACACAGCGAGCTCTGGTTGTCAGGCCTCCCAAAGTACGAAATGCTCTTTCTAACTTAGCAGCTGACAATATGGAATACAATATCAATGACCAGAGCATTGTCGCCAACAATATCAACGACCAGAGCATCTTGCCAAAGAGCATTTAGGTCATCACGAGTCAATAATCCAGGGTGGCTCCAGGCTATACTTGCAGGATGAGAAAGCGACCACTAGAATAGGAGGCAACTCTTGAGTTACTGAAATCATGAAACTACTGGTAACTAAAAGAGTTAGCTGTCTACATTTATGGCCTCATTTGCAGACTATTAATTTCCATGTGCCAACCACATGTGCCAACATTTTACTAGCATTCTTAGATCATATGCTTAGGTCATTTTCCAGCGTGACGTGACTCACAGCTGAGCCTGTGTGTTCTACCTATGCTATGTTTCTGCACTGCCCCGTGGGGAGCTCTGTGCACGGTGATCGGCCAACAGCCCCAGGAACGCTGCCTCCAGGTGGAAGGAGCGACAGGAAATACCTGCGTGGTGGCCTTCCAAACACTGCGTCCCTGCTGAGATGATCACCAGGCTGGCAGTCTTAGCGAGACCTTTTAGGATCTGTGGCACAGACCAGGAATGGAACCAAGAGTTATATCTACTTCGCATTTAGACTAAACACAGTCACGTGAAAGAAAAATATTCTTGAGGTTGGCATTATACTGAGTTGGTCTGTTATGGGAAAAAAAATTGGCCAAGAAAGAAAAAATGGTTAAGAGCAAGGGAGCATTCCGACCTGGCTTGCTGGCTTGGTACTCAGCTTTTTTCCTATTAATCTTTATTTGAAACCTCCCTGAATAGGACCAGTTTTAACTAGAGCTCCACATTTTCTGTCATCAGAAAAGGTGTGGCCACCACTCTCCACCTCACCTCTCCTTTCTCCTCGTCATTCCTCACCTTTAACCTACTGAACTGCTACTTTATTTTCAAAGAGTTATTTCACTGTCTTCATTTCTTTTTTAAGATTTTAACTTATTTTTAAATTTACATACAATGAAATCTACTTTTCGCGGCACACAGTTGGGTGAGTCTGGACAAGAGCTCAGGGTACACCACTCCTAGTCCCTGTGCTGCCCCTTTTGTGGTCACACCCTCCTACCCCCCAACCTGTCGATCAGTGGTCTTTCTCCAGCCTTATAGTTTTGCCTCTTCCAGGCTACCATACAAGTGGGCTCATACCATGTGTCATCTCTAGAGTCTGGCTCCTTCCCCTTCGCCTCGTGTGTTGGCCGCTAACCCGCTGCTGCCTCTATCGACAGTTTCCTCCTTGTTATCGCTGAGAACGGTTCTGCTGGATCCCATTACCAGAATCTGTTTATCCACTCACTTGTTGAAGGACATTGGAATTGCTTCCAGTTTTTGGGGAATGTGAATTGGGCTGCTATGAACATTCATGTATGTTTTTCTCGGTGTGGACACATTTTTGTAAATACTGAAGAGCAGGATGGCTGGGTCATACCGCAAGTGTATGTTTAACTTTATTAAAAAGTTGCAGGACCGTTTTCCAGCCTGGCTTTTCTGTTTTGCATTCCCACCAGCGTCGTGTGAGAGTTCCAGGTGCTCCACTTCCTCGTCAGCATTTGGCGTCGTCAGTTTTGTTCTCTGAACCACTCTGCTAGGTCTGCAGTCCTGACTCATGGTGGTTGTAATCCCGTTCCTTTTTATTAGCAGTTGCTACATTTCTGCTAATCGCAGATCCAGTTCAGGCTTCAGCGTTTCCCTTTATAGCATCATTATTACTGCTGCTGTGACATCCTTTGGCGATGAGAACCGATGACCCAGCCCCTGGAGCACTTGTCATGCTGTGCGAGGAACTAGTGGTCTGCTCAGAGTCAGTGGCATGTGACCACCATTTTGGTCCTCTGGCTGTTTTCCGAGAAGACAAACAACCCACAGTCAACTTCTTCACAAACGTGTGAGTCTTGTTCCAAGGGCAGCAGGGCCTGAGAGGGAGGTGGACCCACACGGACCAGACATCAGGCCTGAAAAACGACCTCAGAGCAACGTGCCTCAAAGGTGGGGCCTTGAAAGGACCATCTTTGGCAGGGCCAGCCTGTTACTATGAATTCCGCAGAGGCAGGGGAAAAAAGATAATTAACAAAATGTCTGCCGTACGGAAACTAAAGAGAAATCTAGCTCCCAAGTTCTTACCTATCCTACAGATTTCATTTTATTTTGGCTAAAGGAATATTCCTTTCTGATACGTTATCGGACAAGATGCACGGTCGTCTTTCTGGCACAGGAACTGGCAGCCTCCTTCTCTAGCAAGACTCTTATAGAGAATGACGGTCATTTTAGATTAGACCAACGGTACATCACTTTGGAGATTCACATCTCTGCTCTTCACCAGTGATGCACTAGTACTTTCCCAAAGGCTTCCTACACCACCAGATTGGGAGGGGGCTTCAGAGAGCATGTGGAGGAGGTCCTCGGATCAGAGCATTAGCGTCGCCTGGAGCTCATTAGCAGCGAGGGTCCTCAGACCCTCTGAACAGAATCTGCATGTGAACAAGACCCCAGGTGACCCGTGGGCTCCTCAAAGCTTGAGAAAACCACCCTAGAAGCGCTCCCTGCCCCAGGATTGGTTTTGGCTGACTGCCAAAGCATCCACTGGGGAGCCCTGGTCCTCAAGGATTTCTGGTCCAGCAGTTTGGTGGGGGCAGGGTGGGGGAAAAGGCGAGCCTGGGAATCTGTATTTTCAACAAGCTCCCCAAGCAGGTCCGATGCACGGCAGGTTTGGGAGCTGGGACAAGGCTAATTCTCATGTAGGACAGGTGAGGAAACAGCTCAGGGAGTGAAGCGTCTCCCGGCTCTGCGGACCCTCCGCCCAGGAGCGCTTCACAGCCTCACTTCTGCCGGTGCCAGGAGTCCCTGCGGTGGCTCACCGCTACTGGCCCTCGGAGGGTTTACCTCTCATGTTTGTGAGATGCCTGTAGAGGCCTCTGAGACCCCTCCAGCTTTAAAACCCAAGGATCGCTCCACTACCCACACCCACAGAGAGGACGTCCCCACAGCGGACGGGAACTGTGGCCCAGCAAAATGCTTTAGGGTGGAATTTTCCTGTATTTTCAGCATTTATAATAGTTTTTCTTCCAAAGATTAAAGACCAAAACTCCCAAAGGTCAGTGACCTTATTCTGGTGATTTTAAAAATGTGTGCGAGTGTGTAGGTCCTGGAGCAGGGGCCGTCCCGGCTCACTCCGGTCCATCTGGCTCCTCTGATGCTCCATGGTGGTCCCTGGCCACTCCCAGGGCCCCCTCCCTAGGACCTGAAATCCCTACCGTTCATTGCAAAGGGAGTTTGGGCTCACAAAGCTCCAGGGCAGAGTTCCACAGAGCAGAACAGAGTTTTTGGAAATTCTTTTTATCCCTCGTAGCACTTTTTTTCCTGAAAAAATTATTTCCGTTTCTAACAACATAGGAGACATTCTTCACCTTTTAAAAGAAAACCTAACTAATCCACCTCAAATTCCATGATTGCCTAAACATAAGTCATTCGAAATTTTAACAGAAAGAACTATGTTTTGTTTTGTATTTTGTACGTTAAAGTCGGAAGCGGCTTTCTAACGCTGACGATAAAATCGAATCAGCGACAACCGTGGACGTGGATGCATCAGGTCAGATCAGCCCTCGGAGAGCAGCTCGGCTCGCGGCCAGGTGGGGTCTGGTGGAGGGGGCAGCTGTTCTCCACGGCGGTGAGCTCAGCGCAACGCCCAGGGCCGGACACCCCGATGGAGGTCCCGGTGGTCACAGAAAGTGGCACCGTGTCCACCGTCCTATCCCGGAAGACTGCATAGGCCCTGATGGGCGGCGGCTCCATCTGATTGATCACTTGAGTCGCAAAGGCAAGGCCTCAGGTATCTGACAAGGAGTGAGCCTGGTGCTCCCTGTCAATCAGCATGACTGACATTCCCAGCTAACACCAACATGGTTTGCCCACGGGTGCTCAGGAAAACGTGCCCTCCTCATGACACTAACCGTCCTCATACACTGATTACGTGCAGAGAACCGTCTGAAGTCCACCATGGGAGTGATGCTCTTGACGCAGGTGCAGGATTCTGCAACCATTTCTGGTTCCTCTTCTTCTCCTCCTCCTTTGCCCTCATCTTTCATGTGAGATCTGTCCTCAGGCTTCAGGGCTTCCACCTCATACACAAACCTCAGATGTGTCTCAGCCTTGTTCAGTCAGTGCAGGTGTAGACATGCATTAGTTGTCTCTGTTCCAGGCTAACTGAGTTCCTGGCCATTGGGCCAGTTTCTCTCACACCTCAGGGCCTTTGCACATGCCTTCCCTCACTGCCTGGTGACTCTCAGGGACACGAGAGGATGTAGCTCAAGCATCTCTGAAACTAGATTAGGTGCCCCCTCAGCTTGCTTCTGTCACAGCGCTCACTGTGCTGGACGTAGGGACCACGCCTCACTCAAGCTTCTGTCTGCAGCATTTGACATACAGAACATGCTGCACGACTGTGTGTTAAATGAGCCAATCATGTGATTACTCAGCTCCATCAGACTCCAAAGTGCACGTTCTTCCCACATGGAAGTGGGAGGCCAGAGTTCTTCTATTTTTAGACCATTTTTATGACCATTATAATGAGTTCATGATTTCTGAAGCATTTTGGAACCAGCTTCAGTGGCAAAGACAGTGAGGGGCTGTCGTCCTCTCATTCTCTCTCCCCCTAGATTGCTCAGGTCACCTTCATATCTCGGAGTGTGTCTTCCACAGCCTCAGCTCTTCTCCAGTGTCTGTGCCCCTCTATGGGATTCCGGTTGCTGATCCTGCCAGATGATCTGCTTTTCTCTGTCTGCGTTGTCAGAGACAACGCTCTCCAGCCCTCGAAAACTGAATCATAAAAGGAGACCACCCAGACTTCGGGAAAGGAGTGCCAGCTTCATCAAAACCGTTCTTAGGATCTGATCGGTGAATAAGACGTTGTCGCCGAATCCCAGAGCTAGGAAATGAGGCAAGGGCTCTGGAATGCCAGCACTCCGTTCTCCAGGAGGTTTGGCTCTGGTAATATTTGAACCAAGCTGTTCTGAGGACAACTGTCGGTGATAAGCCAGACACACTTAAGCCGTTTAGGGCAATGAGCGTGACTCAGGTGGGTTAGAGGTTAAGGAGAAAAGGGGTGAGTTTGCCAACATGGGTGAAAAGCCATAAAAAGGCTCTCAACGCGTACAGAATGTGTCTGTTTTAAAACCAAATTTTAACTTTACATCAACAAAAGACACTTTCTCATTACCTGTTATATTCCTGGGTCTGAGGAACAGCGGAGACCAGAAGGAGTGCCTTGCAGTTCTCGTGGTCAACGCTAGGTGGCAGTCAGGCGCGCACTTTGGGAGCAAGAACCCACCCCATTCTGGACTCCGGCACATCTGCCATGCCAAAGATTGCACGATTGTTTTGGGTTCTGATGGCCCCCCTTAGTGGGACAGAGGGCAGTCCCCTATTTGTCCTGGAGAGCTAACCTCTCATGGGGAAAATTCTGATGAAAATTCTGACGGCAGAATTCCAAAGGCGTCCTAAGACCATATCAAATTTCATTTTTCTTTTTATAGGGTGGCTGAACCCAATAATTAATTATAATTCTCTTCCCTTTTGACTTGCTCAAACGAATATGTTCTAAATATATATAGATATTTGAGGACCTGTCAGACCCAGACCCAGTGCAGAGGTCCAAGAGATAGCGGTTGGTTATTGGATTTGATCCCGGGGTGGGACTAAGCCATCGGAACAGCTAGCATTCCTAGACTAGAGCATGTGCTGCTGGAGCACTTTCTGACAGTAACCTGGTTGAACCCCCACGCACCTCTGTGACGTGGGTACTGTTCTCACATCCTTCTTCTTACGGATGGGGAAAGTGAGGCACAGGCATGGGTCGCTCAGCTGGTTGGAGAGGAGCGGAGTCATACCCAGCTTTTGACAGTTCCAGAGGCGCTGTCACTGTGCATATGAACTTCCCCTAGTGATGGTTACGACTGTGGACTCTGAATATACCCTTTTTTTTTTACTGATCTTCATGAAGCTATAATCCAGCCCAAAGCAGATGAACAAATCGTCTGCAAAAATAAACAGCTGTATGCCTGGGGTTCACGGAAATCCATATGAAACCCAGCCAGATTCTCTAAGAATCTCCTTCTCTGCTTTAACCCTACGAAGCTTGACTGTGGCTGTTTCACGGGTCATTAATCCCTCCCCGTGCTGGAAAGTGACCGGGGCCGAAAGAGAAGGTGAAACTCAAACAAGTCAGTTCTGTTACTTTTTAGCAACTCTAGTCAAAAGGTATGCAAGGAAGGCCTGTGGGGGCTGCAGGCTGCAACCCCGGGGTGTCACAGCGCACTGGGGGACAGATACAGCTCAGGACCTGGGCTTTCTCCAGCCTTCATTAACAGACTTGTTGTTGAAGAAAGACTGTGTTAGGAAGATTTCTGAACAGTTATGGGATTTTTTTTTTTACGGTAAAAAAAAAATCAAATTGTTAAGCATTTCATGAACAAAGGGTTTAGCTGGATCTTTGAGAGAATAAGTTTTCTGATACAGGGAAGTTGTTGAAAAATCAAGCATACACCTCGTATAAGAACAGGTTCATCTGGGGAGGAGGCTATCATGGCTAAGAAGGCTGGGTGGGTAAGCCTCGGGCACCACCTTCAGATAGGAGCTGAGACATGAAACAGAAGGCGGCGCACAGCCACTGGCCATTTCTGACAGGGGCAGCGCTACCCTGGAGAGAAGAAGAGAAAATATCAGAACTGCTGGCTATTTGGTCGTGAACAAAGTCAGAGGATATAAAATTGACTTCTAATTTGAAGTTGAGAGAGACACTACGAGACAGAGAACGGTAGCTGCTTCCTAGAGTAAGTGTGAGAGGAAAGGAATCCTCAAAAGAGATGCTCAAGATGGAGGGTGGGAACTCAGGGATGGTGAGTGGGAACTCAGGAATGGAGGGATTTTAGAGAGGCGGCTGAGATGTCAGAACCAGAGGCAGAAGTCTAGAAATCAGGTGGTGAAGGGACTTCCATGTTACTTAACTACAGAAGGCTGTCCAAGAATGAAGAGATTCTGGTGGTCTACGAATGACCGTGATGAGGATTTTTAGGCTGCTTAATTTTAAAACGGTTTATGATGAGGATTTTTAGGCTGGTTACTTTTAAAACTACAGATGAGAAGCAGGCTCTGAGGACTGGAATTTTGCTTGCCCTTTTGAGAGACATTTGCACTTGTGAAGGAAGGGGGGATGACCTTGTAGGGACCTGAAATTGGCCACCCCAGGATATGTCCCTTTGGCATTGGGATTGTTTTGGGCTGATTGATTTTGATAAACTGGGACAGGGAAGGAGGCTCTGAGGAATGGAACTTGCCCTTGTTGGGACACATTTACATTTGTAAGGTAAATCTCTATCTGTAAAAGGTGCCTCCCTCTCTGTACCAGGAAGAAGAAGAGAGATGACCTTATCCCTAGAAATTCTTAATGGGGAAGGCAAGAACTTAAGTTGGTTGCTGTCTGGCAATCTCATGTAACTGGTTTAGGGTGGTGGCGTCTAACCTTTCTAACCTTTACTTAATCCGATTTGATTCTTGTCTAAAAGTCATGGGATCACCCAATGACCAGACCCCACCTGCACTAATACCATTTTAACTTTTTTTCATGTTCTTTCCTTTGTCTTGTAAAGAGATGAATCATATACCTATGCCTTATAAAATTAGCCCTAACCTTCAACTCGGGGCAGCAGCAGGAGCTCTGACTGCCCGTGGGTCCTGTCCCCACGCACCAGCTCTGCCTGCCCATGGGTCCTGTCCCCATGCCAGCGGGGGCAGCAGCAGCGGCCCTGCCTGCCCATGGGCCCTGTCCCCCTGCCAGCGGGGGCAGCAGAAGCAGCGGCAGCAGAAGCTCTGACTGCCCATGGGTCCTGTCCCCATGCTATTCCACGCTATTCTCTAAATAAAAGAACACTACTGCCAGATCTTGAGAGTCTAAGAAATCTTTCTTTCGACTCCTCGGCTCACCGACCCCGCATCAACGGGACCATATTGTGTAGAGCTGGAAGACACCCTCAAGATGTCAGAAGCACCTTAAGGTACCTAAACATATACTTGATCATGGACACCTGAAATTATAAGCTTGGGAATAGCTCCTAGAGAAAGATCTAGCCTAACTTTGAGTATGATTACTACAATCTCTAAGTGGCCTGGACAAGGTAATGTAGGGGAGGAAGACAAACTTCTATCCTCCGGGTCCTTCTGGCTGGGCTGTGAATTAAATTCACGTGAGACAGAGTAACAGGAGAAAGTCAAACAAAGCTTTAGAACACGTATGAATGGGAAAGACCCAGGAAAACTGAGTAACTCGCCAAAATGGCGGAGGCTGTTCCCTCAAATACCATCTTTAGCTAAAGACAAAGGAGGATGCTTGGGGATGGGAGAGTCAGTTATGGGAGGTTACCAGAAAAGCACAGTAAATGAGAGGAAGCTTATTATGCAGATTTAAGTCCTGGCCTTCCGCATTGATAAGAGTTTCTAGAGATAAAGTCATCCTCACTTCTTCCTGGTACAGAGAGGGAGACACCTTTGCAGATGGAGATTTCCTTTACAAGTGTAAATATCTCTTAACAAAGGGTAACTTCTGCTTTTCAGAGCTTCTCCCATGTGTTCAGTTTAGAGGTAACCAACCCAAAGTAATCCTCATGCCAAAGAGACACATGTTGGGGTGGCCAATTCTGACCCCCACAGTAACATGGCCAGTCAGTGGCAGAGCAGCCTGGCATTCTAGTTCATTAATTTTTCACACTCCCTGTTGCCCTGGAAGTTTGATATTGGGAAAGGTTAAATGGCAGACAGTAAAGCCAGATCAAAATTCAGTCTCCCTTGTTTACAAAAATCTTAAAAGTATCTAATACTTTGGCAATTGTTCCACAAAGTACTTTTGCAAAGATATTATCAATAATAATAGCCAGTGCCTTGGGAAAGTTCTGGAGTTCCTGACCAATCGGAACCACATTACAGCCATGTCCGTGGGTCACAGTGTGGCTGCGTGAGCCGCAGGCTTTGGCCCACCATCAGGGTTACATCCACATAACAAAGGGCTGGTGCTCACAACGCAGTTGACACTGCAGATGGCTATCTGAATGTCCTGGACTTCCCTCCTAAGACTCTCCAGTTTAGAGCGGTTACTTGGACGGACACTGAACACACATCCGCAATTAAAAAAAGAACAACAAACCACGAGAAACTGATCTTTTTTCAGTCTGGTGGAAAGATAATGGATGGCTCATTTGTCCAGACAAGAAACCCGGGGTCTTGGGTGAGAGGAAACCAAATGACATTAACATCCATTCCAGAGAAATGACTCAGCTGGTGTGCTGTTCTCATGACATGGAGCGAAAACAACCTCCAGAACATTCGTTCTCCTCAATGGCATTTGTTGAAAGAAAAATAAACAGCAGTTTTCATCCACAAAACAGAAGGCAACAACTGAAGACAGCTGCGTTTCCAAGGCAGACACTTATTCCTGATGCGCTTCCCGTGCATCTGAGGTTCTGCAAAGATCTTACAGCATCACAGAAGAGAAGCGAAGATGCAGATGGCTCACTTCATAAAGAGGGAGCGGTTACAGAGAGAGTTAAAGTACAGACTTGAGAGGGCTGTGACTAACATGGTAAATTCTTGCTTTCCTTGGGGGTTAGAATATCCACATTGTGGTTTATCACAAATTAGGAGTTCACCTTCTTAATGGGATTACCCCCAGAAAGCCTCACCCACGATGTCTTCGTGAGGCATTCCCCTTTGCGTGTGTGTGTCTGTGTGTGTACGTGTGTGGCTATCTTATTCTTCATCATCATCATGGCCACTTTCTGGGTCTGTCCTACTTTGAATGGGGTGTGCAGCCAGACAGAGGCACCATAGGGAGCGTGTCTGGAGTTTTCTCTCTGTGCCTGTGCCTGGCCACATGGAAGGCCTTTCATGTCCAAACATTCGTCTTCCTCACTCCTCAAGGACCTGTGATCCAACGATGGCCCAGAGAGGGTGCTTTCCAGGGCTGGCGCTTTCTCAACCAGTGGGATGCCCATTATCTCCAACAGGGAAGGGAGAAATGGCAGGCCTTGGGGAGATCAGTGCAGCATGATGCTCCCCAGCTGCGCTGACATTGCATCTCAGAGCGTGGTTTCATTACTTTTTGGGAAGCGTTGCGATTGGTAGCATTTTTTCTGTATTCAAATAGAATCTGACACATTCCAAAGCCACTTCCTATCCCCATTGGTGCCTCAAGCCAGGGTGAGCAGGTTCCTGCCTGGCCACTTGGACAAATGCTCCCCGATGGTCAGCGATGATGTAACTCCTCCGCCAGGGCCTTGGCAGCGCCCAGCGTTGTGGCCTCTCTCGAGGACATCGACTCTTTTGGTGTTTCTTTGCACACCTCTGACTTATCTTCCCTGGCCTCCTGTCCTGATTCCCATTCTGTAAAGGGCTGGTCTTCTTGCGGGTTTTGCCCTTAGCTCTTTTGCCAGTACTCTGGAGGTGAGATCTCTCGTTCACTCCAAATAGAGGCAGGAAACACTTAGACGACACATTCTCCCTGCTGGGTGGCCCGACCTTCATGTCCCACAGGTGCCTTGGACTCGGCACACCTGAAAGGGAACTCGGCCCTCGTTGCCTCCAGCTCCGCTCCTTGCCAGAACCACAGGACAGCGACCAGCCCTCTGCTTCTCTGCCCCTCTCTCAGTTCGCGGCGATACCATCCATCTAGATGCCACACCTAACATGGTGGAGACACCCTTGGTGCCCCCAGTAATTCAACCTTCCCTGGAATGTGCCCCAAGATGGACCTGGTTTTAGTCACATTAGAGTAGGTCATGGGACAGTGCAGTGTCCATGTGCAAATGGTTTATCTCTGCTAAGGTACTGGCACATTCCTGGTTACACTGTCACTTCTTTAAGACCAGGCGGTATGCAAGTCTTTCAAGACTACGTCCAGCACGGTGCAGTGTCCTGCATCCCATGAACGCTGGCGAACACCTCACTTCTGACTTCCGCGATGATCGAGGAGGCCGGCCATAAATGTCTATAGCGGCGATACTGGCTTCTGCAGGCTTTCTCTGATTTCAGACACATTGCTGGTACGAAGGACAACTCACTCTCTGGTTTGCATCTGGGATTTATGGCTGATGCTGTCATGGATTTACTGGCTGCTCTGTTCAGCAGTGACTTCTTCAAGCCAAATATTCCTCTTTGTCATGCAAAACAGGAGCACCTTCTTGGAGGCTGGGATCTGATGTGCCAGGAAAGAATGCGGGAGGCAGTCTTGACCACTAAAAGGCTGGCATGGTTTCCGCTCTGATAGTGATTCATCGGAAAATGATTTTCAACTACCTCCCAGGCTCATGCCTAGAGACCACAAGAAGGTGCCGAGCCGACGCCGGCTTGCTCCTGGGAAGCTCTCTGGGAACACGCTGATCGGCATGGAAACCAAAGGCCACTAGCTGGTGGGCAGAGACATCAGCCTCTCTCCCTCTTTAAAAACCCCAGAAACCAAAAACCAAGGGGAAAAAAAATGAGGCGATTTCAAATGGTCTATAAATTATTCAATTGGAACTCATTAAATTCCATAATCACAGTTGCCATTTCTGAACAAAAGTGTGTCCTGGGTCTACCTGCAGAGAGCAGAGAAGCAGGGGTATGAGCCTGGACTGCAGGCGGGGCCCTGGGTGAGCTCCAGCCCATGGCTGTGGGAGGTCATTCAGGCCTCCAGCCCCTCCCCTTGTCTAAGTTGAAGGGCCCCCCTGGCAAAGTTCTACGCCCTTCTAGGAAAATGTTCAGCAGTAAAGTTGACCGGTCTGGGAGTTAACTCAGGAAGTGGGAAGGGGTGGGAAAGTGGCAGTCCCAACTTAATGCTCCCCACTGGAAAGCTTGCCTGGCACTGTCCAGCGGGCATTTCTGGGACACAAACACGAAGCCCCAGGGGTCCACGCCAGCTGGTCCTTAAGAGATTCCACATCACCAGTCTCACCCTTCCCCAGCACCTCTGGGGCATCCGCCAGCGTTTATTCCCTGCTGGTCCTCTGAACAAAGACCTTTTCCAACCACAGTTCACCTCTTTGATCTCTGAAATAATCTGCTGAGTTTGGATTTTGCAGGAATTTTATAATTCCTCCAGCCCACATCTCCCACTAGCTACCACCCTCTTCTCCTTTTCTCTTCTCAACTCGTTGCTTTAAAAAAGGGTCTTGGCTCCATCCTTGCCTCCCTGAGGCATCAATGCTGCAGACCACCCTCCTTCCAGAGGACCACTCTCATGGCCCCCGTCTCTCTACTGCTCGTTCTCCATGTTCTTTTCAGGGGCTTCCTTCTCGGCTCCTAAATGATGCTACTCCTTAGATCTCGTCCCTTGTCCCTGCTCTTTTTACCACACGCACTTTCCAATGGTGAGCCCATCCAAGGACCCTCCCAAGTGATGTGGCTGCTCCCCTTCGGTGTCACCATAATCTGGGCACACGCAAGTGGCCCAGCATGTGCCACCCCTTATGTCTTTGCTAGGAGGGCTTCCTGCTCTCTCCTCCCCTGGGCGGTACTTGCTGGGGTGGGGGTGGGGGGGGGGCCGCCATGCCTTATTCAAATTTGCATCTCCAATCTATATCACAGTGTCTTGCACACAGTGGGTGGCAGCATGTTGGTTGAATAAAGGAATGATTAAAATATATTGACTTTTACAAGTCTTGCATTTTACAGGAAAAGCAGAACCTTCAAATACGTGTTCAGATCCTAAGAGCTCCATTGGCCCAGAAAGTTTATCTTAAAAAGGCAATTAGCTTAAATAATAGTAACCGAAACACATCATTATTATACGTTTTGCTACCTCATAATACTTTTTTGTTTTGACCAGTAACTGATTCACAGAGATATGTTTAAGATCTTTTAGACCCAGAGAATCCTTCAAAATAGCTGTGGACATAACCTGAGTGGACGGACTTGAGTTGACTGAGACGAGCGTATCAGAGTTCATTTTGCAATGAAACTGAGCTACTTAGAAAGTAACGGAGCTGAACGGTTTCCTAACAAAATGTGAACCTTGAAGAAGCTTTTCTAAAATAAGTTTTGTTTGTTTCAGTTCCCATGGGCAGGCAAACATGCAAATAAAACCCCATTGTTTCTTCTAAACGCGTCAAATTAGGTTCCCTTGCGTTTATAGGGGAAGCACCTTCACGAAATGACATGGACTATTCTGCATGTTACTGTATTTAGCTTATTATTCATTTTAAAAGACACAGGTCATACTAAAATGAGTTGGTTTGGTTCCCTTGAGCAAAGCCAAAGCTAATACTAAAAAAACCCAAAAAACCAACCTCATTTACAAACTAGGTTTCAGCTTTGACGACCCTTCTACCTATAGACACGTTCTCTGCGGCTTCCTCCCTCCCAGACAACCGTGTGTAATCGGACATACTTAGGGAATAAGCAAATGGATAATGAATTTATAATAAAAGGAAAACTGAACAACTGTTTGGATGGAACCATGAGTTACAACACTGAGCACTGCTGAGCCAACTCAATGGTTAGGGAAAAAGCTGGAAATGTGTGGGTGTGTTCTCAAGGTCCTAGAAAAATTCAGGAAGTCCAGCAGATGTTTTCTGTTAAGAGGCCTTGGAGCCCCAAGAGCTACATCTGTTTTTTTAAAATATAAGTTTATTTGTGAGACTATTTTTTTCTTCTTAAATAGTTCTCTGCTAAAACTCACAAAAGGGAATGCCGGCCAGTGTTGAACTCATGAGGTTTCAGTGAGTAACTCAGAATATGGGTCTGTGAACATGACAATCCCTATAGGAAGCGGAAATCCAGGTCAGTCATTTTAAAGGCCTTATTTTCTGAATAACCTTTTCTTTCCTCTTATTGATTGAAGCGGAATTAGGACTTTTTCTTTAACGTAATCGATTCTAAATAGTATACTGCAGATTTCAGTAGTTACCATATTCCACCCCTTTGGAAAGGATATAATACTCATAATGATAATTATCCTTTGTGTGTGTGCGCCTGTGTTTTTGATAGAAACATTGATAAGCGAGGATCACATTCAAGGACTCAGACCAACTTAGTGAAGAATATTTAAAATATTGAGATTTTCTGCTAACTACAATTTTGAATACGTGTTTGAACACCTATGGAATGGTACTTTTCTCACTGTGGTTGTTTTGTTAATCAACTGTTGAGCTAAGAAAGCTGACCTGTGACTCTTCTCCCACTTCCATTTTCCATGATCCTGGGGTGCAAGGGACAAAATTGCCCATTTGACCAAAGTTTCAAAAGCCACGAAATGAAGTCATGTTCAGAAAACATCTAAAGTCTTATTTAAATTTATCATCTGCTCAGGATCTTTCCCCGTTTTACTACTTACAAAAATTGGTCTCCAAAGAGTTTATAAAAGATGAGATTTATATAACAAACATGCACCGTATGAATGAATGAAAAGGGAAGTTCCCTTCCTGGCTGGCTGGTTAATGAGGCTGCGGGATGAGCCGGCATACAAACATATGAAAGCTGAGAAATGGAGCTGGCTGCACGTTTTGGAGAATTTGTCTGATTACTAACATGGTTACTGGATATATTATGAGTATGGAAGAAATTCAAGAACATTAGATTCCCTTAGCCTTGTGGCGATTACTAAAGTCATCAAGAATTTTAATCAAGCCATTTACAGAAGGAGCTTGTGCAATTATCGAGCTACAGAAGCCATGACCGGAGCAAGACCCACTCAGATCCCGCCCCCTCTCGGCCTGCAAACAGAATGCTCTCCCCTTTGCAAGGAGCAGGTGGCCTCTCCTCCCCCTGCCAGGAGGACCACAGATTGCAAATATAATCAGATTAAAATAAATTAGAGTAGTTCTGTGGGAATTTACCCGTTAAAACATTTTCATGGCAAATCCCCCCAAATTTAAACCTTTTTTGAAAAGTTCCAATATTTTCATATATTTCACAAAAGTGGATTGCGTCACCCAGGGAATGATACAAATCTGGAAAATGAAAGGTTTCACAAGACCTAGGCTGAAACCAACACACTTGTTATTTGCCAATTTGTGGGAAAGAAAATAGGAAAAATGGGGGGCTGGCCCCGTGGCCGAGTGGTTAAGTTCGCGCGCTCCGCTGCAGGCGGCCCAGTGTTTTGTTGGTTTGAATCCTGGGCGCGGACATGGCACTGCTCATCAGACCACGCTGAGGCAGCGTCCCACATGCCACAACTAGAAGGACCCACCTCAAAGAATATACAACTATGTACTGGGGGGCTATGGGAGAAAAAGAAAAAAATAAAAAATCTTTAAAAAAAAAAGAACATTAAAATGATGTGAAAGATTTAAAAAAAAAAAAAAGAAAATAGGAAAAATGGGTCAGATATGCACGACTCTAGGTTGAGGGAGAATCAAACTCAAAGAGCCAGTATATGTATTTATTTATTTTTTGTGAGGAAGATTGGCCCTGAGCTAACATCTGTGCCAATCTTCCTCTATTTTATGTGGGATCCCGCCACAGCATGGCTTGATGAGCAGTGTTAGGTCCATGCCTGGGATCCGAACCTGTGAACTGCAGGCCACTGAAGCGGAGCACATGAACTTAACCACTACACCACTGGGTGGGCCCCTCAAAGAGCCAGTGTGGGTAAAGCTGGACTTTTCCTTTATTCCCAGACCAAGTCAAGATGGGACATGTTAGCCCCAATGACAGCATTTATACATGACATCTGGCAGCTTCTCTGGTTGCTTTATGAGTGTGGGCTTCTCAAGCAGGTTTCCCGCCTCCTGGGTTTGAGGGTCGATGGCAAGAACACGGTTTGTCTCACTCTGCTGCTTTTTCCTGCTAGGACTTCACCAAAGGTTTGACCTCAGGCTCGCCGGCCATAAAGCAAGCGTTTCTGGGAGGATTGCAGGAGGTGAGGGGCCAGCACAGGGTGTGTGATAAATGGGCGCTGCCTTTCTCTCCCACTGCCCTTCCTTCCTTCTACTATTTCTTAAACATCCTTCCCAGTAGCCACCGGGACACCGGGCGTCCTGCAGCTGCTTGACAATGCACACGCTCTCCTGACTTTACTGTCAACAAAGAAAGTTCTTACAACGCAAACCTGGCAGTATTTGTGTTTGATCTCTTTTGATAAAATGGCCTAAGTGAGCCAAAAGAGAGAACGGTTAGACAATCAAGGAAGAAAATAGTTTTTGTCGGGGGAGTTAGCCCAAAAAAGGGATGTTTTTTAAGTCAGTCTAAATAAATGTGGTTGGTGGTCCTGCATCACTAGACAATTTCCAACTCTGATTTGCCGGGGTGGACATCGCTGGTATGATATCAAGTTGATGTGCTTTTCATCATTCCATTTCCAAAGCGAATGCTGACTCTTAACTTGTATCTCTGATCTTTGCCGATTTATATTTACTGCTGTTATTTCAACAGGCTGGTTGAGTTTCCTCATAAGAGATAGGCATTTCATTATTTTTAGTTGCGCTTAAATAAATATATTTCACACTGTGCCTTTCTCCACAAAAGCAGCATGTAAAAATAGCAATGGAAATAATCAAGGAGAAGGGACAAGAAAAGGAAAAGGAAGCAGGAACAAAAAAAATATATATATCTGATTTTTGACTCAGATTTTTGTGCTTTTCTAAAAATAACTTGAAAGCCCTTAAAATGCTTCACAGCCCAGCTAGGTTATCTTTCAAGGGAGGCTTCTGCTGTTTGTGTGTTTTCCCGGGGGAATGGCTTCTTTCTTAGGTCTGACACAGCTGCTTTCAGCAAATATCAGCCCATCTTTTCAAATTAGAGGGCTGTTAAAATTTAACTTTAGACAATCTTTTTTTCGTTTTTTTTTTTTTTTGTGAGGAAGATTGGCCCTGAGCTAACATCCGTTGCCAATTCTCCTCTTTTTGCTTGAGGAAGATTGTCACTGAGCGAACATCTGTGCCAATTTTCCTCCATTTCGTATGTGGGATGCTGCCACAGCATGGCTTGATGAGCAGTATATAGGTCCACACGTGGGATCTGAACCCCAGGCCACCAAAGTGGAGAGTGCAAACTTAACCACTACGCCACCAGGCCGGCCCCTAGAGAATCTTTTTACAGGATTCAAAATGACACGAATAAATTAGCGAATCTAAAAACACAGGGAGAAAGCCCCATTCTGAGTGTGCTCTTGCAGCCCCAAGCACAGAACTGACTCTTTCTCCTGCTCCACACACCAGCCCACGCTCTCTTTATGTCCACAAAGGACTATTCATCCACTTGGGGTTGGTATGACTTCAGATCGCTTTGTGCCGCCGTTCCCGCGATCCATCATTCCTTCCAACGGTGCTTTGCAAGTGGCAGTCCAGTTCAGAGCCAATACTTTTGGCCTCCAGTTTTGATTTACTCCAAAAATGTCTGCATTTTCCAAGGTTGTGAAATACGCCACCTACAATGGTCTTAGTGAAAAGAGTTCAACAATTTACTCATATAAACACATGCATCTATCACTAAGTGGAAATGAGAAATCAGAAGTTCATTTTCCAAAGTTTTCCTTTAATGTTTTTTCCACCCTAATCAAGTCCATAAATATTAACAACACGAAACCCCACTCAAGTGACAGGGACACAGAACCAGGGAGACAAAGTGGTGGTTTATGGTGCTATGAGGGGTTCTTTGGTTCCAGGTCTGCACAAGCCACTTCCCTGTTAAAGTCATACTTGGCAGAACCTCTCCAAGAAGCAGGCCGAGACGACTCTGACGCAATTGTAAGTAAACTGACTGTAAAATTATCTTCAGACAAATATCAATGGGGGCGTATAAACAGTGGGCCAGAGGAGGTTTTCCAAAAAACCTCCGACTGTCATGTGATATTAACAGGGCTACGCTGCGGTCTTGGCAGCCCCACTGCAGCCCTGAGCACCGTTATGACCAAGGATGGTAAGGCTGTGAACAACCCTGCATTAGTCACGTTCCCGGAACCCGGCTCTCAGAAGGGAGCGCAGGCCTGGGACCCATGGAATTCACTGCTCCGGCTTTAAACACGAAGTAAAATCACAGAACATCTGCACACTCACTAGGCCTTTTTTTCTAAAATCTTTCTGTGCATACAATTTCACATGTTCAACAGTTTAAAAATCTGATGGAAGACAAATATTTGCTTTTCATACAAAGAAACAGCAACTGTTTAAACATCCACGTTGATTTTATTTCATCATTACGGATTAGAGACTACCTTGAACTCTTTGCTCATAGGAGAAAAGGTCAAGCTAGTCATTTTTATGAAACTTTGAATGGATTAATTTTAGACAATCATCATATCTAATTACAAGGTGTTCAGTCCTTATCTTTTGGAGATGATTAGTAATATAACAAGAAAAAGGGTGACCGAGTGTGTCTGTCATTTTGCTAATGTGAACCAGAGTCGTGAAGGCACATTCTACAGAAAATGAAAGGATTCTATTCCATGGAACGTCTCACTGGCCCAAACCAATGCTCTTGGAGCTTGTCCAAGTGCAGAAGTCCCCCCTGAGGTTGAGGGTAACGGCATATAAAGAGCTACTCTGGGAGCACGTGCTTGTCGGGGAGCGACCACGACCCTCTAGTTACAGAGCGAGAAGCTTCCACTGTTTCTGCCAGCACTGGGTTCGTGGCTAAAAATCCCTTTCAATCTGCATTATTCAATCGCACAAATCCCCAAAGACAGATTCCCATTTAAAAAAATAATGGAAGGTCAATATTGGTTCAACGGTTGTTACAAACGTACCGTCTAATGAAAGATGTTAACAATAGAAGAAACTGGTGGGGGGGTGAGTGGGGGAACAGGGTATGTGGGAACTCTCTGTACTTTCTGCACAATTTTTCTGTAAATCTAAAACTGCTCTAAAAAATAAAGTCTTTTAAAAATAACAGAAGGGAGAGAAGAGTACATTCCATTCGTTTTAGTCTCATTTTTATTAGGACCTTTGACTTCATCGGGTCCTTATTTATTATCTATTTTATTCCACATCCCTCAGGCAGAATTAACAATTTGGTTCAAAAGCATCAATAGTGACAGATTTTGTTGGGGAAAATTTTTTAATTATAAATTAAGTGTTATATTCAGTTGATATAATGACCACATTCAAAAAGGTGAAGTAAACATTACAGGAGAAGTGTGTCACAGTCTCATCCAACTTTGCAAAGTGAGGGTAGGGGATGGGGAGAGAGAGTCAGAGACAGAGAGAGACAAAGAGAGAGACACACACAGAGAGACAGAAAGAGAGGGAAGGAGATGGGGGGATCTCACCTGTTGAAACGGTGTGGGCACTTTCCCCTGCCATCCTACCCCATATGAAATACCCCATGCACTTTCACATGGATGAAACTAGCCTCCTTAACACAACATGGCAGCTGCAATCACCGCACAGGAAGCGCTCAGCAGAAGATGTGAGCTGTCCAGTCCTGAAGGGAAACCTGGTTTGGCTGGACTGAGACACGATCACTGGGCTCCTGGGGGCTCTGAAGGGGAATGCTGACTGTACCTGACTGTCATCTTACTCACTGACCTGAGATCCTTCTCCCCTGAGGACAGGCGTCTCCACTGTTCACCCCGACCCTGCGGAGGAGAACTAGCGGCTTGCTAGAGAACTGCGATGCAAGGAGCTCCTGGCGCCTTTGCCGACACCGAGCAGCCTGTCCACGTGCTTGTGGTAAGAAGCTGGGGGTAACTCGACATGTGTCCGCGAGTTCCACAAGATCTCCCACTGGTGTGGGTGTCGGTCATGAACTGGAAACCAAATCTACGCTGTGCAGTGGGGAGAGCTGGGGAGGTTGGGGGCTGCTGGCTGCTCTGTGCAAGGAGTGTCGGACGGGCCAGGACTCACGTGATGGCTGTTTCCATGGATTAGGCGACGGGATGTGTCTTATGCGAGCAAAGGCGAGGACGAGTAATTGTCACGTAACCCACGAGAGAGAACACCTCTCCACCAGCAGTTCTGGAAAAAGCTAAGCGAGGTGTGGCAAGCAGAAAGGAGGGGCAACAGAGTGCATACCGGCCAGAGAACTAAGTGATGCCTCCAAGAGAGTTCTTGTGTTACTGAGTGTGTTAACAAGGGATGTCTGTCAGCACGACTGGGATGTGGGTCTTCCAGTCTGTGACGAGTATCTGGAAATGTCCACACTCCAGGATGCAAGGGGGCACGATCAGGTGAGACCTCTGACCCGGAAGTGAAACGCTTTCCTCTTTCTGTGTGCATGTGATAACCTACCAGGCACTGACCCATCCATTCAACCCCCCACCGCAATGCAATCCTTTGGAAAAGCCTATCTGGTCACATAACCCTTCTGCCTAAAAGGCTCAGTGGCTTCCTTGTCCTCCTCGGAGAAAGCCCAAGCCCTGGGGCCTGGCGTGCTCTGCCTCACCTCCTCCACTCGGGCTCTGCTCTGCCGCTACGCCTGCCTGCCTTCCACTGCCCAGAGGCGTGTGCTGTGCCCTCTGCCTGGAAAGTTCTCTCTCCCATTTGCTTTAGCACGTACTCCTCTGTCTGCCATCCTCAGTTCAATCCTCCAACCCCAGGCAAATCTCTCAAACCCCAGGACCACCGACCGCTCCTTCAGAGCCTCAGCAATATGGCAGTCTCAGCGATTCCCAGCGCTGTCCCTGGTTCCCAGCTACACGGTAGACGGGGAGCTCCCAGAGGCCAGGGGCCGGGTCTGTCCGCCCCGAGCACACTGCAAGTCCTCAATAAGCACCCAGAAATGAAGACAGGGTTCAGTCCCTCTGAGGCTGAGGCGGCCGGCCCATCCACCCTCAGGGCTGCAGTGTGTTTCTGCGACCCACAGAACATTCTTCTCGTCTCTCCAACACCCCCGCCCCCACTTCTTCAGCCTATCGGCCACCAAGCGTTCTTGGTTCCTTCTCGAGTACTTGTCTCTCCCTCTCCCCCTTCGCTGTCTTGTTTAAGCCTCAGCTCACCAGGCCTGGATTACCTTCCTTTGCCTGATCTCACCCTTTACCATCAGGCCCCCGACTTCTACCGAACCCTGAGCCAGCCAACTCCACACCAGCTGCCACAAAACCGCGTTCTCCCACGTCAGGTAAACGCTCGAGAGCCTGCAGGGCGCCCCACAGCCCCCTGCGTGGAGCCCATCCCCTCTATTCAGTCGGCTAGTCTCACTCCTGCAAGCCGTCCCTCTGCTCATGACACCTCCCCGCCTGGGATGCACTCTGGTCCTCTAGGGCCAAGCCCAGCCGCCCTGCATGGATTGCTCCCGCCCAGAGGCTCACTTTTTAAAAGGCTTCTACTATTCTTCTGATCTCTGTTTCTCAGCCTCAGAGCTGACTGTGCTCGAATTCATTCTTCACTTGTGAATTCCACACCTCTCACTGGACTGTAAGCCGCTTAGGACAGGGGTCATACTTCTTTGGTTTTTGTCTTTAATTTTATTCTTATTGTAGTAAAATATATATAACATAAAATTTACCTTTTCAACCATTTTTAAGTGTACAATTCAGGGGCATCAAGTACATTCACAATGCTGTACAACCATCACCATATCTATTTTCAAATTTTTTATCATCCTAAACAGAAACTCGGTTCCCCTTAAGCAATAACCCCCCATTCCTCCCTCTTCCAGCCCCCCGTAACCTCTAATGTACTTTCTATCTCTAGAATTTGCCTGTTCTAGATATTTCATTTAAGTAGAACCACGTCCTATATATCCTGTCGTGTCTGGTTTATTTCACCAAGCATAATGTTTCTCAGGTCATCCACTTGCAGCAGGTGTCAGCACTTCATTCCTTTTTAAGGCTGAATAATATTCCATGGTGTGTGGTTGTGCCATATTTTGCTTATCTTCTCACTTGTTGATGGACACATGGATTGTTTCCACCTTTTGGTGATTGTGAAAAATGCTGCCAGGAATATGGTTTTACAAATATCTGAGTTCCTGCTTTCAATGCTTTTGGGTATATACCTAGGAGTGGAATTGCTGGGTCATATAGTAACTCTATGTTTAATTTTTTGAGGAGCAGGAACCACATTTCTTACATTTGCACTTTTCTGTGGTGCCTAATACTGCTGGGGATGGGGTGGTGAGAAGACAGTGGGTAAATATTCAATATTTAATTAACTCAGTGGCAGCAGAAGGTAGCGGTTCAGAACATGGGCTCTGGAGCTGGAATGCCGGGGTTAGAACCAGCTGACACCGGGCAAGTCACTGAAGCTCTCTGTGCCTCAGTTTCCTCATAGTAAAGGGGGAACATAGTAACCTGCTTCACTGGTTATTGTAACAAAAGACTTAATATCTATAAAAGTAGAATAGTATCTGGTACAGAGGAAGCATTATCTAAGTTGTTTTATAATGATTATAAAATACTACCATTTGCCAACTTGTTGAGGGGGTTATAAGCTCCCTAACCTAGAGTTCTGCAAGAAACCCAGGCCAAAAAGACCAATAAATACACGTAAACCATAGGAAATCCTAGCATGAAGTCGTATTTCATGCTTTCACTGCCTAATTTAACTCTCCTGGATGAAGATGTGGAGGAAGCCCTTGATACGGAGGGTGCGGGGGCATGACTAACACTAGTGCTGCGTGAGCGTTTCCACCAGCTGGGGGTCCTGTAGTCATGCTTTGGGAAAAGATATTTGACTCTCGTTCTATCTGAGTCATGCAATAAAGGTTTATATTTTTATAGTGAGATTCTCTTGAAATTTTCTAGAATTACAGCATAAACATAGCTGAAGTATAGCTGAAAACTGAGTAATTAAAATCCAATATTAAAAACCTTACTACCCAGAGAATTGGAATGCCTTTCAACAGAAATATCACTTCATTTTTACATAAGGCTTACATCATACTGTATTATATGGTCATAAAATAGTAATCCTAACAGAATTTCCACATCCAAGTATCGCATTTTAAAACTCTATGCTTTTGAAATTATTCTTGGATGGGAGAGTAATTCAGCATTAAGAAACTAAGCCAGTGAAAGATGCAGTTTGATATTTTTAATTTTACTTTTCCCTCGAACAGTCTTTAAAATGAGGTTGCTAGAGAAATGAAAAAGCTCGATTTTCCATTACAGAAGAGAATCACGTGGGGTTAACTTGATTCTCCATTTTTCATGAACTCGTCCTGCTGGAAGAGATGCGCAGCTGTCTGTAGCACCGCCATGGGTAAAGCCTCCCAGCTGGTACCACCAGGCGGGCATCACCAACGTCTCTGTTGTTCACGATGGTGGAATTCCTTCTCCTGGCTGAAACGAACCCTCCGTGCCTTCACTTCAAGACCTCCCCTGTCCTTCTCTGTGTGGTGGGGCTGGAAATCTCCTGCAAATTCCTTGTTTGTCAGCCCCTCCTGCACTTGTTGACTGACACAATTATTCCTTAGCTTTACTTTTCGGTGCTACACTGTCGCGGTCCCTCTACTTCTTTATTCTGGGACTTAACTTACAGTTAAGGAAAGAGGGAGTGTGAAGGATACCACAGAAGACCACATGGTTCCCAGGCAGGAAATACCCAATAATTATTCCTGACCATAATTGGATGAGGGGGAAAGAGGAGGAGGAAACTCCAGCGGGGGATTCTCAGGCGTCCCGTGAGGAAACAGGAAGGAGACGGCGTTGTGCTAATATGGTCTGTCTTCTGCATGGCGCAGGGGCCGTCTGCTGCACAGTCCATGTCTGGTGGAAATTCACAAGCATTTTTTGCATACTAAGTGCATGCACATGCGGAAGATCCTGCAGAGCCCACGGACTCACAACCTGGCCCGTGATCTCTCCTTTCCCTGTGGCTTCTGTTAATCCTAAATCCTTGTGCCTTCAGACTCAGACTGTTTTGTCCTAGTTCAGTCCTCTCTGAAGCCTACCTCTCCCCCTACACCTGAGAGATAAACAACCAGCCCAGACACATTTATTTTTCAACTACAGTGTCATTCTTTGAGTTTACTCAAATTCCTTGGGAAGGTGGAGAGAATAAAGAAAACAAAGTAATTATTTGAACTCTTCAAATTGGCTCCTTTTGATGCTCTTTCCTTGATGACCTGTTTTCTCACTCATTCTTTCTTTACTCTTAAATTCTTATAATGTTCAACCCCAACTTTCAGTATTGATTTCAACGTCTTCTTTTTTCTAGTATCTCAAATCTGAAATTCTTCACCTCCTGCCATTTATTGTTGAAGACTAATATGTTTGTCTCTACTCCCTCCAAATTCACCCTGGGAGGGAATGGTATATGTGGTGGCAAGAAGAGAGAAGGTTCCAGAAGAAATGTGTACATGGATGCTTGCGACACAAGGAGGTCTAAGAAATTTAAGGTAAATACAGAGGAATAGCAACATGAGCCTGCTACAGCAAGCTGAAGAGAACCATCAAACCCTGTCTGCAGACGCTGAGTCTACCAAGAGCAAAACGGTCCACGCTCAGAATGGCTGAGGCCACCCTTGATGGAGTCCCTGCAGAAGCACTGATCACATTACTCACTAGATATCGGAGACGACCTCCTCCACCTCTAACATCCATGACAATACTACTATTCCATCTGCAGAGTTAAAGCCTGATGCTTGGAGCTGAGGGACTTCCTCAAGGCCACCGAGCTAGTAAGTGGTAGAGTCAGTTCTTCTTCATAAGCATTCTGAGCGACTCAGATAAGGGATACATTGTTGGGTCTCTGGAAATTCTTTTAACTCAATGGATCATTAGCGTTATTAAACATGTTACACTGGAACAGCAAGGTAGCAACAGGGACCAGCTGCAGCGCACCTCAAGAACAATCAGAGCTGCTGACTCCTATCTGGCAAGGTTTTCTCTGTCCCCGTTTTGCTAAGTTGGAAATAGATGCTTCTAGTTCTTTTGCCACCAGAAGTCACACCCCTGCTCTGTGGTAGAAGGGCTCTCAGAGGCCCTGTAGACACTACAACTATTTCCTTAACATACGAGCTTCATATGCGCCGTGTGTTATGGAGCTCAGTGCAGCCAAGTCAGCATTCCAGAAGGGCAGTTTCCAATGAGACTCTTTAAAATGAAAACAAAACAAAAATAACAACAACCCCCCCCCAAAGCACTACTAAAAATGAACACATTTTTTACGTGAATAAGGACGTATCATAAAAAGAAGTCTTAACTTCACAGTTTCTTACTCAAATTGGTGAATTCATAATGCACTGGTGACCCAAATAATTGAGCAATTTGGAAAGATACTGTCAGATACAAATGAAGCAGCTTCCATTTGATATATATGTGTTTAGAAAACAGATTTCAATATAAAACAATGAGAGTTGAGTTCAAATTTGGCAATAATTCTAACTGTTCAGGATAACATGGGAATGAGGACGCTTCAACCACAGCCCTTCGACGAGGGGATTACTCATTCAAGATTAACAACAGGCTGCTCTGCCGTTTCTCAGGCCGAGCACCACATAGCCTTGCCATATAGGATTCCTCTGGCAAAGGCATCCTGAGAATGTGTCATTTGGAATTAACATCATTGAAGTCAAAGGGCATGAGAATGGGCTTTCCAACCCCTAAAGAATGGTTTTCAACTGCCCTATGGGATAGCTCCTGCTGAATTCAAACATGAACTTAAAACCAGAAATCCTAATAAAAAGTTCTGAAGCGGGATTTAATGGGGTGTCAGTTTGTGGCTCTGAGTCTGGATGAGGTTCTGTTTCTCACCTATGGCATGAAGTCGAGGGCAACACGTCACCTCTGTGGGTCTCACCTTTGGAATCCGAGTGTGGGCTAGAAGGTGTCAGGGGGCCCTTCTGGCTTTAACATCAAAGATTTTGAGGTTCCCGTGCCAGGTCATCGAGTAACCTTTGGGAACATGTGGAGACAGGGATGCTGCCCACCTTCCACAGAAGTCTTCCCGGGATTCCCATGAGTTCAAGCAGACAGTACAGATCTTGCGTGGGGCGGCTGTGTCTTATGAATACTGGCAGACTTGCACCAGCGCACACCTGATACCTAGTGCACCCTCGAGATGTACTTTTGAATAAATGAGCAAGACTGTCACATTGACAAAGTCTTCCAATTTTTTTCAAATTACCTCATGCCAAGAAAAACAGGCATTTAATAAAACAGAGCTGGTTTGAACCAGTACATAGTATACTTAGCTAACATATTTATTAAACATTGATTTCCTTCTTTTTTTGTAGAGCGGACTAAGAGTCAAATAGAAAGCGAGGTATTTAAAAAAATTTTCCTGTTAGAAATGCTTGGGGCACAGAGCACCCACCACAATAAACAAGGACGGCTGGGTAAACCAGATGTGGCTAACCCTTATCTCCATAAGCTGGAATGAAAGGTACTGGACCACAAGGGAGAACGCAGAGCAGGAGCCTGTTTCCTGTGTCAGGCTTTACTCCCGTAACCCAAATCTCGGAGAATCTCCCAGCATGCTCTGTGAGCTGTCAGTACTCACAGGATGCACAGAGAAGAGGAGTTGGTAGCCCATACTATTTCTATCATCTTCCCTAGAACAAGGAGTCCAGAGGACAATAATGAGGACAAATGGGACTGAGAGGGACTCCCTGAGTCAGGCCCTTCTGCAGGGAGGCCATGCTCCCATCAATGGCCCAGTACGTGGCTCTGATGTTCATTGCTCATTGCCGTGCAATTTCAATTAAATCATGAAGGGTGGATTCACTCCAAACTGCGTGTGTGAAAATCTGTGTGAGTGTGTGTGCAAGTGATATGGCACAATGCATGCTAAAGATTGGTAATGTTTTAAAGATATTAAATGTCCCCAAATGATGCACTGCTTTATAGAAAACAGAAGTGGTAAGATCTAACTTGAACGTGAAGAGGGGATGGCGGTCAGCTTCTCTACCCCCTTCTATAACCAGGTTTCGACTCTGCCTCTCACACTGGCCAGTGGCATCTCCTCTCACTCACGGACTGGGCCAGGCCTCCCTGAAGAAGGTGATTGACGGGAACATTGTGATCAAGCTGGGAGAAGCGACCTGCCTGTGTAAACTCAACTGGAGACATCAGACACAGGGAGGGTGGACCTGGGGTTCTGCTTCTCAAAGCCATGGTGAAATGAGAGATCTGGACATGAAGAGACAGGAGAGAGCTCCCTGGTTATAGGGCCATAAGCCCATCCACCAGGAGGATGAGGGGAGCACCCGTGACGGTGAGGCTGAGGGAGCAGGTGGGTGGGACAAAGGGACCAAGGAGGAAGGAAGCTTTGGAGCAGCTGGCCTGACAGAGCCACAGGGAATCCACAGGAGCGGTCCTGGAGGCCATGGGGACCAGACCTTTGAAGTCAGAGCAATAGTTTATCACGCACAAATTCTGATGTCAGAGGAGAGTCTGTGCCTCCCACTAGGAAAACTACAATAAATGAGCTGATCAAACCTCATTTATGTGAGGGGCAAAAATCTTTTTTGCTGACTCACCACATCGAGGCTTTATGCCATGTTTAATGTCAAAAAGCACTGCTCTCTGATGGATAAAAAGTGCTTCTTCTATAAACACATTCCTTCCGACAGCATTCATCTTGCTCTGTGGTCTAAAAATGTGGTAGCAGAGGAGAGGATGACAGAGCACAGGGTTCATTCTCTTTCTCATTCAACGAGTAAAAATAAACCCCGAATTTTGGGCAGAGGAAAGGTCCCGGTGCCAGGAGTCCGAGAAACCTTCCCTTTTCAAGTAGTGTCTGGAGCACCGAGACAGCCCCGGCACTCTAGGATGCCAGGGAAAGTTCAACAGCGTCATTCCTGCCTCCTCCTGAAGTTGAGGCGTGGTCCGCAGCCCGCGCATCCAGGCTGGTGGGGGCGCAGGAGCGCGGGGGCCTGCTCGCTCCGTGAGAGCAAGGCTTTCGTGCTTCATCTTTTGTTAACCTGTCCTGAGGTTTCATGTTGCATATGAATCTTCCCTTACAGCTTATATTTAGCCTACTAGGGTCCAGCCTGAGGAATTCTATTCAAGTCGAGCTTAAATAGGACCTGCCTCTCAGTTTCTCCTTGACCATTTTTGGATGGTCATATTTAAGGATACCAAAAAGTCTATTTTTGGTCATGCAATTAACGTGGAAGCTTTATAAGTGTCTCTGAGGCATATGTATTTTAATTGCAGGTAAAAGCCAGCAGAAGGGAAAACATACCCTCAACACTATAGCATTGCTTCTTTAACAAACACCAAACTCTCCTGAATGGAGTCCAGAACAAAGCAGGGAGCAGGTTCGGGGACAGGCCGAGAGAGCAGCATGCTGGCTCAGTGCAAGCACGGCGGCCAGGACCCAGGTGCTGGGCTTTCAAAGGCGGGGCCAGGGAAAAGAGGAAGCCTCAGAACTAGGCCTTAAAAAGGAGATGGTGATGTCACTGCCTCGAGGCTACTTATTTGGCTGAGGGGTGTTTAGAAAAAACAAAATCGAAATCCCAGAAGCCATCTAAACTTAGAAACAGGCGCAGGACTCTGTCTGGGCTGCAGTTGGCCCCGAGTTCTTTCCAGCTCGGTGCCACCAACAGCCAGGCGGCTCCCTCTGAGCCCAGTGTCGGATTGCCGGCAGACAGGTGGCGGGTTTGGCCAATAATTGTCTTCCCTAGAAGGTATTACTTCCCTACACATTTCAGCTCTCCTGACATCGAGGAACAGCCATACTGAAGGCACCAATGCGGCCAGTGCATCGCCATTTCTCTCACCAGACGGATTTACGACGCAGTTCTCAAGACCTAAAGCAGTTCTATTTTTGGCCATTAAGGAGGCTGACTTCCGATATTTTAAAAACACTTGTTGTAGTAACATACCTGCTATATGTGGGCTTTGAGATGGTCTATTCAAGCGAGTTTTTTGGATGAACACTTATCTATTTAACATTCAACCTTGGACCACTTTCAGTGGACACTTTTCTAAAAGCCCTTGACTCAGAAGCACAACGTGGGTGGCGTCTGTCACATTCTTTAGTGATAATTTAGATGTGTTTGCTGTCTGCTGTCTCCTCCATCTCTGCCCCACATTGTGATCTTCTAGAGAGCAAGAATCTTACTCATCTTTTTCTTTGGAGTACTTTTTTACATAGAAGGTGCTCAATTTACGTTTGTGGGCCAGATAAAGAAGTGGAAGGATACAATAATAACACTTCGGCACCCCATATGGCGCATTCATTACCTTATATACCTCATTTCTAATCTCCACATCAAGCCTGTGAGGTAGCATTTTAATTTCCACTTTTACAGATAGAGAAGAAGGGCTCAAAGATATTAAGGCACATGCCCAAATCACATGGCTGAGATTTGAGTGTGGTTTATCTCCAGAACCCATTCCACTTCCACTGTACCATGGTTTATACAAGGAAACATACCCAGGTTTTTCTTCTTAAAGAGTGACTACTGAAGTCGTTCTCTCACATGGAGACACATCTAAGTCCCTTGGGGGCCTTGTTCCACCACCGACTGCAAGGCTCTGCCCCAGTGTGCAATGCTGCAGGTCCCGGGAGATGCTGATACTGAGGGTCCAGGGATCTCACTTTGGGAGCCCTTGGAATACTGAATGGAACTCAACATTATCTCAACACTCCACTTACCATGACCATCAATGATTGGCAAATGCCGTTTAGGTCTTTGTTTTTAAAAATATTGATGCTGTTTGTCCTTTGCTGTCAACCTGTAGGCATCCTTTCTTGCTTCCCTCCAACAGCACTTCTATCTCCTTCTTTTTCCCTTAGTTCCTTCTAATCCCTTGTTTGCTGGAGAAATGGACAACTACCCTGTCTTAGCCGTCAGGCTTCTTGCCTTGTTCATATTTACTAGATATCGCCCACAGGCTGGAGAAGAGCTTCCTCCAGAAGCTCAGGTCCAGAGGTGGATGAAGTCAGTCACTGACTGCACAGGCTGCTAGGGGCACGGAGGTGGGCACCCAGCTCAGCCGGGCAGGCAGGTGGTCAGGAGTGGCATCCCCGAGAATGTGAAATTGGGTGAAGACTTCAAGCCAAGCTGGAGATGGTCAGGTAGAGAGGAAGGTGGGAGGGGGCCATCTGAGAAGAGGCCAGAGAGTGTGCATGCTCAGGGAACTAGAAGTAACTTTGTTAGGCTGGATCCTGACCTTGGGGACGGGTGAGTGACTGCCTGAGTCACCTACCTGAGGACAAAGGCACCTGAAGATGCTCTTGAGAGCTGAAGTTGCTGGTTAAATTCCCTCAGGACAAGGGGGATGCTGCTACTCACACAAACATGGAATTGGATGCCCGCAGAGGACTGCAGAGCTCATCTGGGCTGGCCCCCTACTCTCACAGGGTGTTAAAGTTCCCTGAAGCAATTAAAAACAGATGATCAGTCAAGGTGTAGCTATCTCCAGAATCCTCCTGGTCTCTCATCTGTGTCCTCCCCTGCAGTCAGTTAAGGTTATCACTTCATGTGTATGTTTGCAGGGCACCATTGCCCCTCTGTACAAGCTTTGGTTATTTTCTTTTCCTTCTCACACAGAGTGGGCGACCAGTGCAAACACACTGGTTCTTGTAATCCTACTGTGTGCAGCAGAGAAAGGGCTGGAGTCTAGGGCAGACACTATTCTGGGGCAGGCCCCAGAGTCCTCTCCCCTTCACTTTAAGTTGGCTTGCCTTTCGTGGTGACCACGCGCATCAGTCTGACTCATGGGGTAGTTTGAAAAGCACTGAAGTAAAATGATCACGGATTGTTTCCCCTGTTAACCTCTTGGTTTATTATGTCTATAAAACCCTGTACGATCTAAAAAGCCAAAAGGAAAAACATCTATTCTTGACCTGATATAAACCTACAAATGTTGTCCTCGAAAACCCTACGTGCACTGCAGCATAACAGGATTTACCAAATGAAAATACAATTGATTAATTTCTGCATCCACACGCTCTTAAAGGGCAAACTTTAGAAAACGTTAGCTTTCAGGATTCAGACCCACAGCTCTTTTCCCACTTTCTTCCTGTCGGCCCCCATGAGTATTATAAATAGTACGTATGGCTAATAAAATCAGGCAACAAGAAAATAATGAGTTTCATATTTGTTTTTTCTGGATCCTGTTCTGACACTATCTGCCATAGCTGGAAAAGGCCAGGGTCCTAGCATGGACACTGGGAACACAGCATTATTCCCCCAAGTCTGAGCAAACATTTTTTAAAATAAACAAGGGTCATGTCTTTTTTTTTTAAATGTGATACATCAAAAAGTGATATTTACAAGACCTAGTTGCGTTGATTCTCTGGCAGTACCTTATGGTGGGGATTAGATAAAATCAGCGGTGGAATTTCGTGTGCATACTTTAAAGAGTAATATCCATAACTCAAATTCAAACAGCCACTCAACCCCCATTCTGAGCTCTATTTTCTGAGGTTAATACAAACAGAAATCTACTACCACTAAACTGAGTATGAACCTTTAAAAAAATTATCTGTAGATCATTTTTCTGTTATTCAAAGTATACATTTTAAATAGGGAAAATGTGCAACTACCTTCAAACTCCTTGGAAAAAACTGCTTAGGAAATGTAATAAATTAGTCACCATTAAAATAGGTAACTGGGGTTCCTGAAGGTAGGAGCACAAGGGGGTGTTTTCTTGTTGTTGATTTCTTCCACTAATATTGGATCAGTTTAAGGAAATTATTTATTTGTTAAAGTGCTATTTAAATGTTAAATTGTTAAAGTTTAATGTTAGAATATTAACTTGTTAAAGTGATATTCAGTAGATTCTTCAATTTTATTTACTTTGTATAAGTTATGTTCACTTTGTGTAAGTCATTGTACATAGAGTTCATGCACAGTTACCACAAATAGATGCTGCTTTATTTGCAGAGTATCTAAGGAAAAGGATGATTCATGCTCTTCAGTTTGCAGCACCTGTTTTGATACTCCATTCATGTGCAGGGTTGTGATTCATACATTTCTCTCTGGGGAAGTGGGCGGAAGACGGGTGCACATTGTTCTACGAAAACTCCAAGTCTCGTTTTTTCCCCTTAAGTCTTTTAAAAGGTGCTGTGGAAAGAATTTATCCCATTTGGCTAATCACCAAGGATGCTATAGCACTATGCAGCTGTTTTTGAGAACAAAGGTCCTCAAATATGCTAAACTTCGTAATTGCTTTGTTTGAAGACATTTGGAAAGGAGAGAAGGTTTAGTGATCCATTGAAGGGTTTCCCCCCTCTCTCTACGATTTGATGTAGGCAAATCCTTTTAGACCAGCTAAATTGCTTCTACTCTCTGAGCTTAACAGGGTAGCTGTCCAAGAGCAGGACACAAATGAGGCCAGTATTAGATAAGGCAGCCGTGAAAAATTCAGCAATAATATTGTAGTTCCAGTGCAAATTTGTCCCACTAAAATAACTAATAATCAAGGCATGACATCAAGCTCCTAGAAGAAAGACAAGCCTGCAGAAGCAGCGATATTATAAAATCTTAGGATGGGAATAATAGCAGTAATAATAATAATAATTAGATGATGATGATCATGTGCTAGGCTCTTGGCTATGTGTTTCTGTCTCATTCATCCCTCGCACCTCTTTGAGGTGTCTATTATGATGTCCATTTTACAAATGAGCATGCTGATGCCCTGAAACATACGCATTTGCCTACATCCCACAGCTGATGGGTGGTGAGGCGGATTCCAACCCAGGCTGGGTCCAGGGACCAACCTTTGGACAAATAGGAGGGTTCCCAAATGCAAATCCCAAGCGGATTAAGTAGTTGATTATCTGAGACTCCTTTTCTGAGCTGTCCTTGAAGCTGAGTCCTATCAGGTGTTCACAGAAACCCTGCGTTCCGTTGTGAGTGGGAATGACTAACACCCAGGACTTGCTTGGCAGTAAGACAGGTATGAGTTGACAGCTCTGGCTCTTGATGAACTGGCTTAACAACTGTTTACTTCCCATAGGAATCACAGTATTTTAATTGTAAAAAGTACTCAGTTTTTCTAAAGAATTTATGGTAGTTCAGGTGTTTATATGAGTAAGGATGGGGCTGGTTTTGGTTCTACTGGGGTGGGGGACTTCACGGGAAAGCGGGAGGCAGAAGTACTGGGTTTGAGATACAACAATGTGGTTCAATGACTGTGGACAATTTAGCAAGTCTCATAGCCTCTCCTTTCTTGTCTGAATATTGATGGTAAAACCCCCTACATTCTTTAATTAAAAACACACATGAGTGCGCGCACGCGCGTGCGTGTGTGTGTGTGTAGGTAACTATCTTACCACTAAGGGAATGTGAGACTCTAACCGGTTAGCACATGTAGAAATAGGAACATACTTAAAGAATTAATATTTCTTTAAAAATATTAAAACTGTATAGAAAAATGACTATAATTACTATGGATTAGGCAAAGGCACAGGAAAAGTTCCCTTTAAAAAAGACCTCCTCCAGGGGCTGGCCCGGTGGCATAGTGGTTAAGTTCGAGCACTCTGCTTCAGCCCCCCAGGGTGTGTGGGTTTGGATCCCAGACTCGGACCAAGACACTGCTCATCAAGCCATGCTGTGGTGGCATCCCACATACAAAATGGAGGAAGATGGGCACAGATGTTAGCTCAGGGACCATCTTCCTCAAGCAAAAAGAAGAAGATTGGCAACAGATGTTAGCTCAGGGCCAGTCTTCTTCACAAAAATAAAATAAATAAAAAATAAAATAGATCTCCATAAAATAAGAAACAATTCTAATACATGATGCCCACGATATTGAAAAACAAAAGATCTAAAGAATAAAAATTTTCTGTTCCACTCAACCCTTAAAACAAAAGCACCCCAAAAGATTTCTTTCAAAATCTACCTTTTAAGAGGCTTATTTGGGTGAATAAGCACTTATCAAAATGCAAACGTCTCCCAGCAGGGTTAGGGCCATGAATGATTTGTTCTTTAGTGAAATTTAGCTTAATCTGTAATCCACAGACAAGGAAACAAACCCAGAAGGTGTGAAGAAGGGTGTGAAGTGGAGCAGGTCCTTCTGAGCAGGATGGGCTGGGAAGACAGCTGGGAGCAGAACAGGCATTGACAAGGGCAGGCTGGCCTGCTAGGGTTAACTGGCCTCACAAAGGAGAGCTGTAGTGACAAAGGAGGAGACCCCGCCGACGCCAAGAAGGGGGAAGAGGCACACAGGTGGTGCACAGGTGGACGTGAGGCTCCTGCAGGCAGATGAGGCTAACATGCAATTCCTTCCTTCCAACATATGCGGAGCTCGGCCACGCCTCCTGAATACGAGGACGGCTCACGCTGATACAGCCCACCTCGCCCCAGACACAGCACTCACACCCTCCACACGTGTTAGCTGTTTCCTAGCACAGCATCCTCACCACGAGAGGGCCCATCAGTATCACCATCCTAGAGATGAGAAGCTGGCGCAGAGATGAAACAACGTGCCCAACCATTAAGGCACCTCCAGGTGTGGATCTGGGGGTGCATCTAGAGGGAGGAGGAGTCGTAAAGCTGCCACACGGCGGGAAGTCTGTGGGCCCCACCTTTGTCCCTCACCTCTGTTCCTCTGTCCCTCAACTCCTGGCCCAGGGCCTGGCACACGGCAGGAACTCAAACATTGGCTTTGTAAATGAAAGAAATGAGTAGTGAGATGGGAGAAGGTCACCCGGTGGCAGAAATTTTCTAGGGGCTTCCCTGAGAGAAACTCTTCCAGTGCACTGACAGGCATCCTCTCCTCGAAGGCTCTAGCCCATCACAGTTTGGGCCAGATAATTCCCTGTGCCTTGCAGGATGTTTAGCAGCATCCCTGGCCTCCACCCACCAGATGCCAGGAACACCCTCCCCCCAGCTGTGACAACCAAAGATGTCTCCAGACATTTCCCAATGTCCCTGGGAGGCAAAACCGCCCCTGGCTGAGAAACCCTGCTGTGGCCACAGCAGACCAGAAACTGAGCTCTCTGCCATGCCTGTGGCCTAGGTCTGCGCCTCGAAGCTTGCCAAGTAGAATCAGAAATGGGCTCAGACAGGCCAATTCCATTATCTTCCAATCACAATCTTGGAATGTCCCAATCACAATGTCCCCCTCTCTGGGACATTGATGGTTCTGTTTCCTCAGGAGCACCTTCCATTCATGATTTTGTTGACTGATATAAATGCACAGCTTTCCACCAAGATCCTGTGAGACAGGTCGTCTTATCATCGCGTGGCGGATAAGGAAATGCACCCAGGATTACATTACTTGCCTAAGGACAGTCTAGATCAGATTGGAAATATTTTTCCTAGTCTTTCAAAGAGTTTTTACCTCCTCAACATCATTCAAATGATGTCTGTAGAGAATGCTGTGCTCAGGGAGTGCCCACTGGGTGGATTTTAATATGAATTTCAACACGGATGGAATTTGCTTCAGTTATTTCCTTGTAAAACAGACTTTACTGATTATTTTTGTTTCTTAGAATTCTTTTCAGTTATTATTTTCTTCTAGCTCTTTAAATCAACTTTAAAAGGCTGCCTGATCTGGCTGTAATTCTGTAATCTTGTTCCGTCCCATGGAGTCTCCTGCGGTGTGGGAGATTCAGAACAGGGGGGCCTCGCTCCGGCACATGAGGGTGTGGAAGGACCCCTAGACCAGAGGGGCCTCGGTTTTCTCATTTGCAAAATGAGATTTACGAGTGGTATTAGGTCCTTCCTAGATCTAAAATTCTCCAAATTTGTCCCATATATTTTTTTTGGACAAAATTTTTTCCCTTGTCTGTATTTCTTTATATCTGTGTTTTATTTACCAACCATGTGGTGAGCAAATCTCTGATACTTAACCTTATAAGGGTAAAGACCCTGTATAAATGAAGATAAAATTAAAGACTCATACATCTCATTTTTAGCAGAGAAAACAGAAAATACTACTCGAAAAGAACAAAGGCCCGATGGAGCCCGCTGAGATTCTTTATTTCACAGCATAGTGTGCTTCCAGACACCTGGGTTACTCTCACTGCCAAAGTCATGTAAAATGGGATAGTGGTCTTAAGAGTCTCAAGATGTGCCCATTTCTTCCTTTTTAGAGCAAACCACTGTCTTCTGGACCGGGTTTTGATTGTCAACAAGAGAAACATTTTGATGATACGCATTTCTTTTCCCAACCAGAAAAGTTTTGTAAAGAAGAAAACCTGTACTGAAATACTTGCAATATGTTCAAATTGTCTGAATAAAACTGCTAAATATAAATTAGACTAATTTTTATAAATCATGTGTTCAAGTGATTTTACCTTCTTTAAAACGTTTTTCTATCACCTTTAAGTATTGTTCTACCAAATTTAGTTCCATTTCATGAATCTCTCCACAGTCAGAGCAAAAAAAAAAAAAACAAGTCGAGGGAGGGAGGTGGTCCTCTGAAGAGTTGGCCCTTGGGGGTTATTTTGAAAAGCTTTTCTTACCATCAAATAATTTCAGTGGCACCACCATTCCTACTCCTGATGGCACAGTCAGTTCAGGGTGTCTCAAATCAGGGGGCAGTGTGCCCAGGAACAGCTGGAGGAACATTCCACAGTCCTGGGATGACGAGCACCTCTGGGCAATTTCTTTGTCTACTAAAATGTGCCCTTGACCTCTGCCCCTCCAGGGCCAGTAAACAAGCTGGAGGGGCAGGAGGGTAAACCAGCGAGAACACCCAGGCAGGAGTGCAATCCAGTCCATGCAGTGTAGGGAGGCAGGACCGCTGGAGGAAAGGGATGAACAGCTGGGGATGAGCAGACAGCAGATGTAACAAATGCTCTATCTGAATAAAAGCAAGGTGACGCCAAGTAAGGCTCCAGGTGGCATTCACTGCAGGGAGAAGAGAAATGTCCCGCCCACAAGAGGTGATGTGATGACCCACTTTGGTGAACATAACCAGAACCGCCAGGGGTGCTGTGGGCGGCATGAACATGTGCTCCTCCCCCCAGGAGCTTTAATGGGTGGGGAAGACAGACCCTGCTCAAGCCTTAGCTGGTGGGAGGGGTCATCAATGAAGAACACAGGAACATTGAACTTAATAAATAAAATGAAAGTTTCTCTTAACAGGACATGCCACACTGGTCATTCTAAAGATCGATGATCATTGATTGAAGACAGGTCTGATTCCTATCACAGTAAGGAAGATCACTTTTAGGGAATGTCTTCTAGGTGTACAATGAATATCTGCTCAATAATCTGGCTTGATGTGGGGGTCAGGAGAGCACCTGCACGCAGCACACTCAGGAAAGCCTCCAGGTGGGGTCCCTGGACCAGCAGCCCTGGCATCACTTGGGAGCTGGTGGAAATGCAGACTCTCAGGCCCCACCCCAGACCCACTTAATAAGCATCTGCATTTTAATAAGATGCCCAGGCTACTTGTATGCACATTAAAGAGTGAGGGGCACTGGTTTGGGCAATTTGCAGGGTGGAGCAAACTGGTAACGCAAAAACAAGTGACTTTTTTAAACACAAAATTTCCAGGATTAATTTGAATTTTTGCTAAAACCCTCTCAAAAAGTACAAGAAAAACAGTGACATTATTAGTACAAGAAACACACACATATAATTATTTTTGGGTCAGTGACTACTTATGTTGTATAATGAATTGCAATCCATGTGCCAAACATATGCATGCCGGCGGTGTGATGAACATGTGCTCCAGGAGGGAGGGGACAAGGTCGAATCCAGCGGTAATCAGAAAGTCAGAGCAGCGGAAAGAGAGCTCGAGTCCTCCGACACGTGTCCCGGCTCTCAGATCTGCCAGCACTAGCGCAGAGATGGGAACTGTCTACTCATTTACACTCCTCCGACGTCTAAAAGGAACGTCAGGCGGTACACAGGAAGCTTAGAAACACACCTCTTGGGTCATGAGCAAGCAGGAGACACTCTGGATAGCAAGCTCTTATACTACAGAATTCCTAAGCCAGTGAATGCAAAATATTTTTTCCTCAGCAAAAAAAATTGTTTAACAAAATAAACATGTGATACTGGTGGTACTTGCTCAGTATAATGAAATACAGAGTACCAAAATCAGGATATAAGCTGACAAAGTTTAATTTACCCAGGGCATTTTGAGGGTAAAGATATGCCTCTACAGAGCAGAAAAACTAAAAACTTAATTGATAAAATTGGTAAAAACTGTTTACATATAAAGGTATAAAACATAATCATGTTGTTCTTTGTTAAAGATTTTACAAAGACCTCAACGTCCAAAATATCCTCATTTACGCAATTTCAAATGTAGCCTTAACTTTGAGATGTTCACCCATAAACCCAGCACCCCCTCGAAATGTCCAGTTGACTTACACTTGATGTGATAAGGAGGATGTCAGTCGTGGAAGTTCCAGGATAGATAACACACGGCGATGATATCCACCATTTGTCGAGCTTTTAGAAGAGGCTAAGTAAGATTCAGGAAAATTACCTCGGTGGAACTATTTTAGGTAGGTCCACTTTACAGAGGAACACAGGGAAGGTAAAGGAGCGTATGTGAGTCCCCCATGGTCTAGAGACATAAGTGGCAGAGCTGGAATTTGACTCCAAAGTCAAGACTTTCACCCGCTGTTCTCATTCCTGAATATGAACGCCACGGTGCATCTTAGAGGCCAACTTTGCAACACATCTACCCCACATTTCCTGATATGTAGCCGGTCTTCCATGTGCCCCATTTGACTGGGTCTTAAAGGAAAGGGCTCCAGAAAGAAGGGGTTTAAAACAAGGGGTTACGCAAATTAATTTTAGGATTGAACCCCTCTAAGGAGGTTAACTGGCAGAGCCACGCAACAGCACCCCTTGATATACTGAAGAGAAGACTTGAAAACCTTCCAGTCCTTTCAGGGTGTTCTTTAACTTCAAGAATGCTTCTGAAGAGCTCAGAAAAGCACTTGTTTAGTGAAACTGGTGGGATATTCAGGACAAGGTTACAAGTTGGGGTGGGGCGCGTGGGTGCAGAGATGAGCCGGGAGATGGAGCGAGTGGGAGGAAAGGAACTGGTGTTGAGGGAAATGAAGAGTACATTTGCCGTATTTGGCGAGCCTTCTGGTTTACAAATAGGCGATTCCTTGTGAGCAAAGGGGAAAGCACGAAGAGCCAGGCTGATTTGCCAATTCAGGGAACAGAACGGCCTCCAGAGGAGGAAAGAGAGTAAGATAAGTACAAGCAGATGGGGCAGGATGGATTTTTAATTTACAAAATTGTGGCTTTATATGTTTTTGTTTCTTCTCTGGCTCAGCGGTTTTGTTTAGGAAAAGATACAGTTGATGCAGAAGTGATAGGTTGAGAGAGAAGGAATATTTAGGAACAACTGCATTTCAAATGTGCAACACTTTACCCAGATGTTAAAGAGTGCCCTTCAAGAAAAGTCAAGAGTGATGGGTCTAGGTCTGGGTTCAGATTTTGTTTCCTCAACTCTCTAAACGATGTGACTTTGGAAATCTCTCTTTATTGTTCTCGACTTAATTTCCTTAGCGTAAAAAATTAGGGACCACATCCTAGAGCTCATATAAGGACAGAGAGTGGACACATGCAAAGCCTGTACCCAGGTGCCTTCCCCATGGTAAGCCACCCATACATCCCGGGTATCGTTACAACTCAGAGTGACGCAGATGGACACCATTTTCTGTTTCTTTCCTATAATTTATATCAAGAGCTAAAATTGACAGGATACAATTATCAGTCTTTTTAATAAAACTTCGGTTCAGTTGGAAACTTCTCGAGCTGGATAATTTGTGGAGTTATTCCAGAGTTCTCTGTCTGTGCTGCAGACATGCAAACATTGACCATGGCTGTGGAGTGCTGTGATCTCCTTGAAAAGGCAAAGAATCCAAAAAAGGGGCAAAAACAAACCTGAGGCGGCACCTTGGCCATTAAGGCACAGTTAAAAAGTGGTAAGGACAACACAGAGGTAGGCGTGAGCCAAGGTCACAGATGCTGGAAGATGGAGGTCTTAAGACAGGATAACACGTGAGGTTTGGCAGAACTGGACATAATTTTCAGGGGTGCCTTGGATTCTGAGTCCTCAAGCTCTACTACTTGGATATTTCTGTCATGTGCGCACAGCAAAATATCTGTGAGCAGTGGCTCCCCCTGGAGGCCACGCCACTCCACACAGGAAGTGCCCTCTGGTGGAACTAAGCCTCACGTGAGGAGAGGAGCAATGCAGCCTTTTGTCGAAATCCCACGCGTTACTGAATTTCTTAGTGCAGCACTTTGAGTACAACAGCTGCTTCAAATTTGCTATTAGCTGATCCCGTGGGGACGACTGTTCTGTGAGATATTTTGATTTTAACTTTTTAAAGAAAAGTCAAATATTTCACCACTAAAACCCCTTTACAATGGACACTCTACGAAGGTAAGATGAAATACGTTCTTGAAAATTTACTAGCTAATAAAAGTCCAATTACATAGCAACACTGTTGACGGTAAAGAAGGCTAACATCTGGAGAACATTTTTCCCACCTACGAGATGCTTTTGCAACACAACTGGTCTTGGCTGGGCGGTGTGTGTCAGGGAAATCTTGAGGTTTAGGATTCTAAATCAATATGGGTATTTTGCAGCCCAAGTATGCTATTAAAGGGGGACAGATACCCAAAATCAGTAAGAGCACTGGTAGGAAAAACTTAACAATTAAATCATTATGATTCCCTGTTAATTGCAAAAACAGGTAGCGGACATCCCAACTCTGAGAAATGCTTTGTGTACAAAAATAAACGGTTTAGTCACTAAACCATATGGCTATTAAAAAATGGGATAGATAGTTCCACAGTGGCTAACAGACACCAGAATCCATACCGAAATTTGGAAATAAAGTCATGTGAACCAGAACAATGGCCTTCCATAGCAGGCATTGTGCACACTCCAGACAATGGGAAATTTAGACTCACAAACGAAAGATAAACAACAAGACCCGCCAACAGGAATAGGAAACACCTGCCATTTTTTTTTAAAATGGAAAAAGACACTAATGGTTATTTCATATGAAGGGTTTAAAATAATAGATACTCTGCTGTAGGGACCACAAAACAAGATGTAAAGCGTCGTAGAAAATATCAGGGCAGCAGTATCCGTAGTTTAAAGAGGAAGTTTCTCTCTTTCAGGTTATCTCTATTGGCAAGGAGAGAAAAGATCTTTATAGGCAAAAAATCCCCCAAAACAGCTTACTCGTCCAGAAATAACTCACGTTAAAAAAGAATCCCAATTATATAAAAACACTAAAATGTCTCTAAATTTGAAACAATAGCGTAACACTGATTATTTTGATTAAAAAAGTTACATGGGACAAATTCCAGAGATGTCAAACTACCCAGGAGGACGCTTCTCCTTTCCATATTCCTGTCTTGTCAAAAGAAGACATAGATTCTGAAATAGCTCACAACCCATGAAGGAAAACCGGTCAATTTGGCATGGGCTTCAGAGACAGAAACAGTATTTTCTTTTTTAAACAAAACGTCTGTTGAGAGGTTTTGGGAAAGCTTTCCTCTTTGTGCTTGACCCCATCCCTGCAAGGGCTGGTGCCCGTCCTTTCAAAGGCTCCACCTCAGCGGTGGGCCCCAGGCCCCAGGAGGTTGGCTCGGGAAATCAATGGCACCGTTGTCAATGACTTCCTGAAATATCCAATTGTACATATTTCTTTCATGTTTTAAGTTTCTGGGAAATCTAGTAAGGACACTTAGAAACTCCCAGGGTGGGACAGAGCATCCTCGTTATAGAAGCAGCAAAGGGTGAGGGGATTCCCCTCACCAGCTCCTGAGGGTGGAGGGTGATGCTGGCCGAGTCCGCAGCTCCTGCCTCCTTTCCCGTCTGTGAGCCAACTCCCTGTCGGTTTATTCTGGGAATTCCTGTTGACTCGATGCCAACAGAAGATAGAGATCAATGGGGCAATAAATGGTGGAAACGGGAATGACAGTGAATTCCTGGAATAGCCAATGCCGGACCACAGGCAGAAAAGTTTAATTCTAGAGTTATTTCCTATGACAGTGACATCTCCTGATGCTATTTCCCAAAGAACAGTGAATGTCAATGCCAAAAGTAGAAGTCTATCTAGAACACTTGATGTCGTCAAAAGTATTCTAATTCTTGTTCAAAGTGCTTAGGAACATCTGGACAGGTTTGATGCAAAAACCTGGTCACGGTAGAAAGGCAAGGGCGTATTCTAAGAAAGTTTCAAGGCATTAAAAAATACACACTGGGGGGGCTGGCCCGGTGGTGCAGCGGTTAAGTGCGCATGTTCTGCTTCTCGGCGGCCCAGGGTTTGCTGGTTCGGATCCCGGGTGTGGACATGGCACTGCTTGGCATGCCATGCTGTGGTAGGCATCCCACATATACAGTAGAGGAAGATGGGCATGGATGTTAGCTCAGGGCCAGTCTTCCTCAGCAAAAAGAGGAGGATTGGCAGTAGTTAGCTCAGGGCTAATCTTCCTCAAAAAAAAGAAGAAAAAAAATACACACTGGGCTTCATTTTAATTTCTAAGATAAGATTAAATGCTAAAAATAACTGAAATCCCATGTTGAACATGTAAATAAAGGGTTTTCTATGATAGTAAATTGCTATTCTCCTGGAAACACACACACACAAGATATAAATATTTATAAATATAAAGGTGTATGTATACACACATACATGATGCATACATTTCAAAATCCTGAGCTTATTTATTGTATCATATATATCTTAATTCCACTAAGAAGTATCTTAATTCCAGGAACTTTCTCTTACTACTTCAGAGACCTCTAGGAAAGGATGCAGGATGACAGCATAGAGTCCCTCATCCTCCATAAATGCCAGTTTCAAAGGACTAATCTATTCATCTTTCTGATCAGCATGGGATTTCCATTACTCATCTTCCCTTCCAAGATAACTGACATTTTTGAAGGGCACCCTTTTTGTTAAATTTTATTTCCTTCTAAAGAAGTCTTTTTCATCTTCTGGAATTAAGGAGTTCATTTTCATCTACAAAGTTCTTTTTGTTTACTTCCTTGGTCTGATTATTCTACTTGAGGGTATGCAGATGGCTACATATCCCTTTTCTTCAATGCTATCCTCAAAATAAAGTCCCAAAAATACCAGTGGCAATTCACATTTAGAAATTTCCTTTCTGTTAATAACCATCCTCATGGAATGTCTGTGTTGGAACTAGATCAGTATTAGACAAGTAAAAGAGAGAAAGAAATGAAGAGCGGAAGAGCACCCTCATTTCCCCACCTCTACATCAGAAACTTTAGATGTGTC
>NC_060272.1:4737443-4758869 GCF_021613505.1 Equus quagga
GAGCACCCTCATTTCCCCACCTCTACATCAGAAACTTTAGATGTGTCATTCAACAATTTCGCAGGAATCAAAGTAAAACCCTGGACTGCAGTTCAAAAGTTAATTGCGCAAATGGAAGACCAATCGTCAAAAAGCAAGAGCAAAAAGGAACACAACGAAAAACTTCCTGGGGGGAAAAAAAGGATTTTTGGGTAGAAATACACTGCTTGTGAGCCAATGCAATAACGTGTTTGGTAAAAAAGGGTGACATGACTTTATGGCAGCGTTTTGGCAGCCTAGCATCCAGGTTCAGGGAGGAAACGGTCTCCTTCCATCCACACTGGTCAGGCAGCTGTTGGAAAGCTAAGTCTGAAGTGCAGGCCAGGACCCAAGAAGGGAAGCGACAGGCTCAGAAGAAGGTGATTAGGATGAGGTGATGGTTTTCATTTGAGCAACTGGTCAGGTCGTTCAGGGTCTCAGGGTGCGCAGTGTCTTAAGAAAATTTTGAAATGCCTAAAGCAGTTAAAAATAAATTTATTTTATGTTCAGCCTCATTCCAGCAATGTACGTAGCACCTATGCCTTTGACTATTAAGGATATGGTGGTTCCCTCTGATTAAAGGAGAAAATAAGGCAGAGACGAGATGACCCCAATTTTCCTTCCTCCGGGGTACCCCCAGTATGCATGTGTTTATGTGGCAAATTCAAAAGGCCCCTCAGGGAGGAGAATGTGTATACGCCACTTGGTTTGGTCATTTCTGCCATTTTTCCTCTGGTTATTATTTTACTATTTCTGGAAGAAAACAAAAAGAGTAATTTCAAAATTTGGCAAAATGACCTATTAGTTTTGCTCTGGTACAGGAGCAGCCTGATGGAAGGGCGCCTGGATGCAAGAGCCTTCAGCCTCTCGCAGGGGCTGCCCAGCTCCAGAGGCCCGCCAAGCGGCCTGAAGGACGGGCAAGGTCGAGCAGTCACCCTCCCTCCCTAGGGGGAATAGCCATTAGACCCTCTCCTTTCCTCCTGCGTGAGGGAAGGCAGATTCAGAGAGAATGTTTCTATTCCCGAGTAGCTTTTGGAAAGCATATCATGTTTGGTAAGAATTTTACTCTGGTCTTTTTAGAAATCCTGCAATTGTTTACTAAGAATGAATTGGAAGTGAATAAAACAAAGCAAAGGCCTTTGAAGACTGGCGTTCCTTGTCTGACAGAAAGGGAAATGCTTTAATGCTGTACTTGTCCAAACACTCGGTCAGGAGGGAGCCAGAACAAGGGGTTTCTAAAGGCAGAGCTGGTTCAGAAGAACAGGAGAAGCGTCCACTGCTCTCACTCAAGTTTATCAACAGTCTCTTAGAGTCTGTGTGAGGTTTTCAATCAAGACACCAAATAGTTATCGTCATCATTATCCTGGCTATGAACTGACGTGTATGTTTTCCTCAAAGCCATGGAAGGCCATTTCCCCGGACCTGTCAACTTTAGACCGGGATCCAGTTAATAACTTTGTCACCACCCTTAGGGCCGGGGGCTGGTGTGGACGGCCTGTCTCCCCGTGGTTCTGCTCGCTGAGGCCTCCACCCACAACCCCTGGGAAGCTGATGAGCACTCCTTCTCCAGCCCCACTGACCAGCTGGCTGGCCTCGCCGGGTCATTTTTGTGCTTTTGCAAAAAACATACTTTCACCAATGTCCCTGTTTTCCACTCTGTTTTTCAAAAAAAACATCTGATCACAGTTTATGGTTTGGGGAACAGGGACATTCCTAGGTAAAAAAAGTATTAATTTTTCTCTCTCACCTTTGTTCCCTCTTCTGCCTGAGCTCTGGTTGTCTATGGTTCTTTTGTGTGGATGTAAATTCAGAAGGGAACACACAGTGTGTGGTTCTCTCAGAAAGAGACTCCCGCCTGCATTTCTAGGTCACAGGCTCTGCACTAGAGACTTGGGGTGATCGAGACCTTGAAGCTATCATCTTTCTTTAGCAACACCTGGAATCAGAGCTCAGTACGATTTCTTCATCATGATGGAATGTGGCACAGGCTGCCAAAGCAATTTGTGTGTGTGTGTGTGTGTGTGTGTGTAGTTCATCAGAAGAGGGAGAAATGGATAAATAAAATATGAAAGCATTTTGAATTCTTCCTCTGGACTCAGATACTCAGAGATCACTGTGCCAACGCTTCACGATTAACCCCTGAATACGTACTGTACCTACCGTAAACGTGCTCTCTGCTAAGTGCATTACTTACCAAAGACCTGCTTCACTGTTAGCACACGCAGTGGCGTCATGGGCAATTTCTGTCGAGGTTGATAAATGCTGGGGTACAACCACGGTGATTAATTTTCACCAATGACTTTCATGATTCCTATTATTTAATAATGTATTTTTCTGATAGGAAATCACAGAATCCAGGGTAAAGTTTGTCACGCTTCAGTTAAGGGACATGACGATTTCAGTGGTAATGGAAATACATTTTTCCCTAAGTGCTGACTTTCCACTAGCAGAGTCTGTCTATAATGATGTTCTTTGAGTCCATTCAGTGAGGCAGTGTTAAAATTTTTGTCTTTTTTTTTTCTTTCTGAGAAAGATTCTCCCTGAGCTAACATCTGTTGCCAATCTTTCTCTTTTTTTTCTCCCCAAAGCCCCAGTACATCATTGCATATTCTAGTTGTACGTCCTTCCAGTTCTTCTCCATGAGCCACCACCACGGCACGGCTACTGACAGATGAGTGGTGTCATTCCCCACCCAGGAACGGAACCTGGGCCGCCGAAGTGGAGTGTGCTGAACTTTAACCACTAGGCTATCAGGGCTGGCTCAAAGTTTCTGTCCTTTTAGGACTTTAATAATGTATTCTTGCCACAACTAGAAGGACCCACCACTAAAAAAAAAAAAAATACAACTATGTACTGGGGGGATTTGGGGAGAAAAACAGCAGGGAAAAAAAAATAATAATGTAGTCTTCCTTTTGGATGAACTCCAAACTGGCCTGTTTTCTGTCAAATCCTAAATAGTATTATAACGGTCCTTTTGAAATTAAATATTTATCATGTTTGGGTGGGATGGAGAGTGGGCCAGAGATCCTGTAATTGTTTCTCTCGTCTCCAGGGGCACAATTAAGTCACTCTACAACAGTTTATTAGAAGTCCTACTTTAAGAAAATGCTTACTTAATCTTGCCAGAAAGAAGCAAGAGTCGTGTTATATTCTGAAGCTGCGGGCTGAATTATCAAAGGCCACCTGCACCAAAGCGATGAGCGAAGGAGCCTTCAGAAGTGGGGGCCTGGATGAGCGCTCACATTGGAAAAGCAAAAAAACACAGTTGCCCTAAGTGGCCATGGGGTGAGGTGACCACTGGCTGATGGACACGTTCTGCAAATCCACCACTTCTAATGTGCTGTACTCACGGGTCTATATATTTCTGTGATAACATCCTTCTTGCAAAGATATAAGCCCAACAGATTACAAATCCTGGTCTTATTTTCATGAAATCTTGACTTTATATTGTGTTTTATTTTCATCTAGAATTTAATATCTAGAATATTCTTACATATTCACTATGAGTTTATCGTCTCTTTCTTCCAGTCTAAAGCCTCCACACTCAGTGGAATTGTGATCTTCAATACGGTAGCCACTGGGTCACACGGGGGCTGTTTCCTTTGAATTTAATTAATTAAAATTAAATAAAATTTAGAATTCAGTTCGTCTGTTTCACTAGCCACATTTCAAATGCCCAAATAACCACAGTGGACAGTGCAGACAGAGCATTTCCATCTTTTGCAAGGCATGGTGCTGGACTATCAGCCCCCAAAGATTAGAGATACCGTCTGCTTTGTTTACTTCTCCTTCCGGGTTCCTGGTGTCTGGATGGGGCCTGACACGTGACAGATGTGCACTCAATATGTGCTGAATGAATAAACTTGTTGCTAAATCTCAGTAGCCAACTATGCCTACATGTGAGCTGCTGCCTGTGTTAGGGGCCAAGCGGCAGGGCATTTTCTTTGACTGGAACTAAACCCCAGTTGAATGGATTATCAAATGTGAACCTCACAACTTCCCCACACAGAGATCTGGGATGCGAATAAGTTATAAGTCACATAACTTCTTTAAAGAGGTCTCCTGAATAACTTCTTACCTCAGTCACTCAGTCAAATGGTCTCTAAGACTCTGACGCAAATGTCTCCCCATCCCCACCTTCTTTCTCAGACCTCCTCGCCCACGAGTCTCTCTGTCCTTGCTCTGCTGGAGCCACCCTGGCCTCCTCGCTGTCCCACCAGGACGTTCTCCCCTCACGGCCTGTGCCCCTGCTGCTCAGGTTCTCCTTTCCACTGCTCACCGCTGTATCCCCTTCTCTAAGACAAGCGCCTTGTCTCAGACGATACAAAATACAGATTTTGCATGTACATACATAAGGAATGCAAAATTCCATTGCTAAAAGGAAGCTAGGGTTCTTCCAATGATGGCAGATATAAGAGAAAGTGTCACTTTAAAAACACATCTGGACTGGCCCCGTGGCTCAGCTTTGGCAGCCTGGGTTCACCAGTTCGGATCCTGGGCATGGACTTGCTCCAATCAGCCATGCTGTGGACGCATCCCACATACAAAATAGAGGAAGATTGGCATAGATGTTAGCTCAGGGCTAATCTTCCTCAAGAAAAAAAGAAGAAAAGAAAAAAGAAAAAAAGAGGAAGATTGCCAATGGATGTTAGCTCAGGGGGAATCTTCCTCACCAAAAAGAAAAAGAAAAACAAAACAACACATCACTTACATGTGATGTACAAGTCAGGTGGGCATCATCTAAGTCTGCTGCAATACCCGTTTCCCTGCAGAAAATAACCAACTTGTTGAGTTGTGCAGCTACTGTGGCAGTGCAGGGGCCAGAACCGCCATCATCCCAAAAGTACGCTAAAAATAACCCTATGATTTTGAAAGTGGGTGAGAGCTGTGTGTAGACAAGGGTCATAAAAGCCCAGAGGCCAGGCAGTACTTCTGCTATTTCCAAATAATTCTTTGCCCTTTCGGGGCTGTGATAGTGCATAAAATACTGGAGATGACTTCCGTTCAGCATGCTGAGCACACCATTGAAGGGGGTCTGCCTGGGCAACAGCAGCGGGTTTGGAAAGAGGTGAGCCACAGCAGCACTGGTCACATTGCTCATGGAAACCTATATACAGCACAGACATCCTGAAACTCTCTCGATGGTGCCACAGTGCTCTGCCGGTTCTCAGATTTATACTGAATCGTTTCAGAGAAAAAATTCGGTTTTATTTTGAAATCTTGCTTAAACACATTAAGGGTAAGGTTTATGACTAGCAACACGCGGTAGAGGATAGCATTATTGGCGAGACTACAGCTCACCTTAGAGAGACCTGCCAATCACTTGTGGTTGCCAGCTGCTCTGGGCTCTCTATTCCTTTCCCTGAGGCCAGGGGTCTGCTTCTTTCACCTCTTGCTACCCACCTGAGCTGACAGCGAGGGCCAAAGACAATGAATTTCTTCCGTTCCCATCTGTCTCCACCCACCTTCAGGAGCTCCTGCTCACTTTTCTCTTTGCTTCCCATTTCACTCAGCTTCTCTCACTTGGACTTCCATCACTGAGCTGAAGGAATCTTGTGAGGTTACGAATTATTCACTTACACTTCAACCTGAGTCCAGGGACCCACAGACTGTGGGAAACTCTTAGCTTCATGAGAAAATGCAACAGCTGAACACAACTGTCTCAAGTCCTCAGTCGTTTGCTTAAGTGAGTGAGCTTGTCAACTGCACCCTTCCAGTCTAGTCTCCGGTTTGTGGCTCATGCTGGGGCGAGCGTGGGCTGGATGACTGCTGAGGCATGGAGAGATGCAGTTACCCCTTCAGGGGCTGATAACAGGGCTCTGGGAACCAGGAGCTGTCGGAAGTTGCGCTTCCTCTTCTGCCCACTGTAGTCTGACAGGGCCATTGAGCCATCTCAATAATTCCCAATCTTTTGGACTTAATCTCTCTTTGTATTTACCAATTTTTGAAATATCTGACTGTCTAGGAACACAGGTGCCCTGTGAAGGTTGATGTCATTAAAAGGTCGAAATAACCTATCTGATTGAGTTTATGGTCAAAAACCAAAAGGCTGGGGGAAGAGGAAGTTGGCTAAGTAATTGAAATAATGAATTAAAATTGACCTTGCTTGGAAAAATCTGACAATTTCACAAGGTTTTAGGTGAGTTAATGCTCAAAGGCAAAGCTGTCCTTTTTGTTGAATCAGACGCCTCATCTGCTCGCTCTACTGTTTTCCATACCACTAACCACATGGTGACAGTCACTCTGCTGTGACAGAAATTCACTCTGATGCTTTCCGTTTAACTGCCTTCCATCTCCATGGCGTATACAGAAAGAAAGAAGGAGGAAAAAGAATAGAAAAAGACCAGAGGGCCAGACAGCTGTCTGGCATTGATGACTGTACGACCTTTAGTAGAAAGTCTGAGACGTTTGTTGATTTTCTTTGCACATATCACCCTGTGTAGTAAGGTGAATTAGGACTTATAATTCTTAATTACTCCCAATAAAATACAGCAATTATTTGAAATACAGACCCACCAACAACAATAAAGTCTTAAATCATTTCTCAAAGTTATTTATTTTTTAATTCACTAAACCACTGAAGAGGTGGTGAGAGAATTGGCCAGGGAGTCACAACTCTGGAAGAAAGGGAGCCCAAGCTCTTTTCATCTCTGTCTCTGTCCTCTCCTCCCAAGCCCGAGATCTCCCCCATATAGGTTAACATCTGGCAAGAGGAGAGACACACAAAAGATTACTGTGCTGAAAAAGAAGTCATCAAAAAGTCTGAAAACTTGAGTTCATTCTGGACTAAGATTGGGGCAGGTCATTTACCCCTGATGTCACTGTCCTCCTACCCTCCTGTGGCTAGGTCACCCCGGCACACGGTCCAGCTCTGACCAGGGAGTCAGGAGTACACAGAGAGCTGGGCCACAGCTCCTGCCCCTTATTCCCCAGCTACCGGCTTGCTGGAATTATCCACGGGGCTGGGAGGTTCTGTCTGTGAGAAACAATTCTCTCTCTGCAACAAGCCACCACCCACCACTCCAGGGTGGACAGTCAGGCTCAAGACACTTTACACAGAGCTTATTCATTTGGCAACATGAGAACTCATTTGGAATTGGAATCCATAGCACATTTGTGATTTCTGCATAGGGTCCAAAAGTTATCCAGTAACATACAGTTTCTGATGTTGGCTGTCACCATGGTGAGGAACAAATTAACTCTACCCCATGGCCATATAAGGCTGAGCTAGCCAAGTGCTCGGGGAGGGGAGAGCTCTGCAGTCAGGCATTGTCATCGCTGCTGCAGTAGCACCGTGGGGAAAATATATAGCAGGGGACCCCAGGGGAAGCTGTGGGAAAGAACAAGCTACGCACACAGCTCTTTGAACGGCAAAATCTGTCCAACTGCTATTTTTATGTATTACATTACTTTAAAAAAATACTATCAATCCAAAAGTAGGGCAGAAATAGCCCTGCTTTCTACAGGAACACATTTGGGTAAACTTGTTCATTAACAAATATTTAATACGCATACATCAGGTTTGTAGAACTGAAATAGATAGCTTAATAAATAATTTAATGAAGGAAATGCAATTGCCCTAACAATAAATATCTTCAGTGATATACTGGGTTTACCCGTGGAAAATGATAAATGGTATAATTTCTCTCTCCTCGCTAGGTTTTTTTCTTACCTCTTACCATTAGCCATTTCTTTTTTTTTTTTCCCCTTTTTTTCTCCCCAAAGCCCCTCGGTACATAGTTGTATTTTCTTCTTTGTAGTTCCTTCTAGTTGTGGCATGTGGGACGCTGCCTCAGCATGGTTTGATGAGCAGTGCCATGTCCGCGCCCAGGATTCGAACCAACGAAACACTGGGCTGCCTGCAGCAGAGCGCGCGAACTTAACCACTCGGCCACGGGGCCAGCCCCCCGTTAGCCATTTCTATCATCTTACTGGTTAATGTTCAATGGCACCCCTGAGTCAACTGGGCAGCCTTAGGTGCTGTTAAAACAACCCAATTTGGATGTGGATGGTCCAACTGCATTGTGGGTCTGGGTCCAGCTGTAATGACCGTGTGGAGCATTATGCAGTGCAAAGAGAAGGGTAAACTTAGAAATGTGTCAGGCTATCTGGACACTACAGAAAGTGAGTCCCATAGGTCAGGCCCCAAAGTGGGGAGTCATTTGGCTCTGTCTCTTGAACAAACTACTCAGACAATTGCCAAATCTCAACTTAATTTGACCAATGTTGATCACCTGGATAAACAGAGCAAGGTCTGGATGAACAGAGCAAAGTCTGGATGAGCAGAGCAAAGTCTGAATGAACAAAGCAAAGTCTGGATGAATAGAGGAAAGTCAAGCCCACACTGGTGTTTGGATTACTCATGTTACTCAAATTAACCAGAAGGTGTCAACTTTCTATTTTCTTTGGCAACGTATAGAAACAGACTCAAGGTATTTTTTTATTTAGGGACAATGGGAGATAGAAAGGTCCCAAGGCCTGTACTGTAAACTTACTCAATCAGAAAGACCTTTAGAAATCACAGAAGACCTCTGGCATAATATAAGAGTACATTGCTATGCAGATGGCATTATATATTGAAATAATCAGAATGAACTATCTTTACCGAAGAAGAAAATTCCTGTAAAAGCGCTATGGGAAATGTTGATACACTGGTTCTGCATTAAATAATCATAAATGATGAAAAAGAATAGACTCAGTAACCTTCTACTCAGTTTGTTTAGGTTCTGTTTGGCTGATCACATGGAGAAGAAATGTCGGGTCCCTCTAGGGTTGAACTCCCTCTGACAGAGGCAGGTCTCACAAATATTTGTACACCACTAATTTATCTTCCTCGTGCCCATATAAGGCCGAGCTAGCCAAGTGCTTAGGGAGTGGACAGCTCTGCAGTCAGGCATTGTCATCATGGCTCCAGAAGCATCGCTGGGAAAATCTATAGCAAGGGACCCCAGGGGAACTTTAAATCTCATGAAATAGCTTCCATATATTTAAAAAATACTTATCTGTGTTAAATGTGATAAGTGATCTTCAACTAGCAATTCCTAGAGCATAAAGTCCCCATTCCAAGCAGAGGGACCCTTCACTAAAGTAACAACACAGAAAAATGGTTTTGAGGATTGTAACTCATGATGAACACACCATGTGAAGATGGAAGCTCTGATCTAGAAGGCAAGAAGCTCCTCAGTTGTGATCTTTGCCATTGAAATAATAATTAGTCACACTGTAGTAAATGAGATCGCCACATTTATAATGGGGTTCCCTACCACAAATTTTACTTATTTGATTTTTGGAGGCACAGAGGCCAAGTTCTACCACGACGTTTCTTCCTCTTGGTGAGTGGGAATGGGGAATGACTACTTTAAAAACCAACTTCAGGATTCAACTTGGTGGAACTCATTTGGAACACCCAAGGACTGCTATAATTTCTGATGCCAACGCCAACAGGGCAATGCAGGCAAGAATTCCCAACTGCCTCTCACAACCTGGCATTGGACAAGCAGAGTCCCAGAGGGAAATGCATGGTTCCACAGCACAGAGACTCAAAAGACTTGGTATCATAAAATGAAATACTGCGCCCCACACTGCCACACACCGAAATGGGCTTAAACACAAATAGAAACACTATCTTTTAAAAATCAGTAATGCCAAGACTCAAACATCAGCTTTAAAGGCAACAGAAGGAGAGGCTAATCACTTTAATTGAACATATTAAACCCAATATCCATATTTCAAATTCTGCCAGGTGTGATGGTAATAATTTGGGGTGACTCTTTTTCTTACTTATCGATGAAATGGGCTACATAAAGGACATCCAGGGAATGAGTGGGATAATTTTAAAAGCTAGAATCATTCTCAGCAGTATAATGCCAGTGCCCTCTCATTTGATAGATTCTGCAATATAAAGGCAACTATGTTTTCTTTATATAATATTTTTACAAAATATGTTTATGTATAATATCATAAGTATAAAACATAGTTGCATTATATATCCATATATGCACACACATATGACTTATAACAATGAACAAGAGAAAACATGTTGAAAGTTAATATTGTTCTCAATTTATTAGGAAAGTGGTTTTAATTGACCCAATTTTGCATTACATTATTGTTTGTTAAGTGGAGAAGAACACATCTGTATGAAATTTCCTAGGAAAGTATGCCAATGACTTAATCAGACAATTTAAGGTACTTTCATTTAATGGAAGTATAAGGAAGATAATATTTACTGCAGTGTCATGACTTACCCGTCCTCCTTTCTCGGGGTAGCACTGGCAGCCCCCACTGCAGTCTCTCCCTCCACAGGGCACATCAAACTTCTTCACACCCTGCAAAAATAAAACACAAAGCAAAGAAAAAGTTATCTAAAACACTGTCAACTACAATATGTATCATAATACCAACTGTTGAGAGCTCTTCCAATTCTAACAACTAACTACTCATTCAGAACATTCGATAACTCTTTAAAAAAACAGGCTTTAGTTTTTAGAGCAGTTTTAGGTCTACAGCAAAAGGTACAGAGATTTCCCATACAACTCACTGCTCCCCCACATGCGCAGCCTCCCCCACTGTCAACATTCCTCACCAGAGTGGGACATTTGTTACAATTGATGAACCTACAAGGACACGTCATTATCACCCAAAGTCCATAGTTTACATTAGGGTCACTCTTGGAGTTGTACATTCTATGGTCAATAAGCCTCTTTTTCAGTGCCTACTAAGTGCCACATGCCAAGTTAGGTCCTGGGGCTCTAAATTCAAGGAGAACATTTCCCGAATCAAGGGGTTCCATGTGAGGTGAGCCCATGACACTCTATGTTAAGCACTTTAGTATGAAGAAGAAACTCAGGCACAGAGGAAGCAGCCCTTCCCTCTGCCTGGAAATGTGGGGGATGCGTCCCGAAGGAGGAGTCGTTCAAGATGAGCAGGATCGCGTTAAGTTAAATGCAGCAGGTCAACTCTGGCCCCATCAAATTACACAGATCCTGGTGAATGAAAGGGAGAGGGGGTTCCGATGAGGAGGTGGGACTTGCAAATACACCTGAAAGGATGGCAAACCCTCACCTCCACCACAGAGGTACCGGGACACCCAGGATGAAGCGCCTGCAGAGGAAAGCTCGTTTCCCTCCCTTCATTCTGCAAGACATGCTTGTTTACAGTAAGGAGGAGGGGGCGGGGGGCGGGGAGAGGCTTTCTGTAGCGCTTATTTAGCGGGGTTCGGGTGGCATAGCCAAACTTTTGGTCAGACACTGAGATACAACTCTTTAATGAGTTTAGTGGGTAACTGAGGAGGTTCTCTGGCTGGACAACTCCAATGGAGAAAAAGGCATTTCTGGCGCTTGATCTCAGCATCAGGTAAAAGAAGGACCTGGATACTGGACTGTGTCTGAGCACTTCCTTTCAGACTGCATTCACAGTACTGAGTATTCTGAGCAGGAAGTGACCACTGGACCCACTCTCTTCTCTCCCTCTCTGATCAGCCAAGCATCGTCCCTGCCTCTCCACCCTCCCGACAGGTGAGTTGGTGCAGCTGCTCACCCAGGAATCTCCATCTGGCTCATGACCCTCGGCCAGACTGCCCATCTGGCAGGCACTTAGACTCAGGGACCGTGGGCACAGTTAGTTTCCAGTGTGCACGGGGCCAAACCTTACCACGCAAGCAACACTCCCCAGATAACAGAACCCGTTCCAACTTTAACCACTGCATTTTACCACACTCTTCCGCTCTCTTCTGAGTTCAGTCTCAATGACTAAACAGGGTGGTCACTCGGGGACTCCCTCTGTCAGCTTTTCTGTCTGTTTTCTGTGCTAGCACGTCTGCCAGAAACTTCCCAGTTCCCGGCACGCACTGAACGTGCATGTGGCAGTGCAGATGGTCTGGCCTGGCCACCTCTGCAGCCCCCGCCAGCACCGCCTTCCTGGACAGTCAACCTTGGATGGGTGTATAGTAACCCGTGACTCACGGCCACCTGGCCAGTTTACCCCAGACCTTGACAACAACTCAATGTGCTTTTTTGTAGTGACGATAAATTCCTTTCCTGTGCTAACAATTTTCTACTAGAGAGTTCTCATTAGAGAGTTTCACATTTTTTTGTGTTCTTATTATAATTCTTTACCTACTGCAGTGTCTGGTGCATCAGTCACTAGTTTGAAGGATTCAAAAAAATCTGAAAATCTCAAATCCTTTAAAGAAACCAACACCTCGAACGCCTTTCGAATCTCTTGGTCACCTTTTTGTCCTGACTGATATAATGAGACAGCTAGAGTTCCATCCTGTGAAAGTAACATATATCAAATCCTTTCACACTCTCAAAATAGGATTCTAGGTGTTGGTCATTTTTTTTTATGGCTTCAATGTTTATGTACAGTGGAGCTCATTTTTAAATTCCATGCTTTTGAATATTTGGTTTTTATCACTCCAGCTCCAAGCTCAGCCACCACTTTTATGGATGACCCTGAGCGCCAAAGGCAGAAGCCTGTATGGGCCCTCCCTTACACTTTGTATTACAAATAACTGTGACACGAATAGGTGCCTTGGCAGGTGTCCCTGGCTCACGCGAGAATTCATTTACTGGTGGTTTGGAAAGGTTAGGGGGCCTCCTCAGTCTAAAGGGTGAAGCACAAACTCATCTTCTCTATCTAGTGTTTCACGTGTTATTTTCAATTTTGGTTTTAAAGCCACCTGCCAAATCCCTGTATATAAATCAATGGTTGAAATGATTTTACTGGTTTCGAATTGATCTAACAGACCCTCTATTCTGGGCGTAGGATAGTTACTGGATTTAGTTAAAGAAACGAGTTCTTCACAACCTGCTCAAAATTTAACAGTGCTTTCTTGCTTTTGGAACCAGGACTTGTAGGTCCAATAACTCCTGATCTTAACACTTTTTCAACTATATGCCAGTGGCTCAGATACCCTGTCTCAGGAGGAGGAATACATCTTCGAGAGGCAGCCCTTCCCTTCACAAGCCACAGCCAATATCTGTCACGGAAATTCCAGCCCTCTGTGTGTGTATGTAGGTATGTGTGTGTGTGTGTGTGTCTGTGTGTGTGTGTATGTGTGATATGAGGGGTGTGTGTGTATGTGTGTGATGTGATGCGTCTGTGTGTGAAGTGACATGGGTGTCTGTGTGTGTGTATATGTGTGTAATGTGATATGGGGTGTCTGTGTGTGATGTGATGTGGAGTGTGTGTGTCTGTGTGTGATGTGATATGGGGTATCTGTGTGTGCGTATGTGTGTGAAGCAATGTGGGGAGTGTGTGTGATGTGGGGTGTATGCATGTGTATGTCTGTGTGTGATGTGATGGGGGGGTGTGTGTGTATGTCTGAGCGTGATGTGATGTGGGGGGTGTGTGTGTGTTTTCCCCTCGGCAGCTTACATATCCTACAGAGGGACTCTTATGAATTTCAGCATCTACAAGAGCACTAAGTACCACATATTGGAATGCCAGATCTCCAGGATGAACAGAAGTGTTTACTTTATTAGGGCAGGGCAAGTGTTCCAGACGTCTCTGAGAGACCGAACAAGTCTCAGACCTGAGTCTCGGCATTCCCGACAGACCTTGGTCCCTGGAACATTCTCAAGGTACAAAAGCCCTCCTGAGTACTCTGCATGGGGAGAGTGTGAACTGCCCTGTGGGGTCCTATGCCTGTCCCAGCCCCGTCCCCTACCCGCAAGCAGAAGAATACTAAAAGCTCACACCAACCGCTGCCTGTGCTCCGAGCCCTTGAATCCACCCTTCATTTTATTGCTCAACACCACTCAAAGACAGACCCCGATCCTTCCTCTTGTCAGCTCCTCAATAAAGATGACTAGCCTCCTCCTGCCCTGTGTCCACCTCAAGAGTCTGCCCACCACCCTCGCACACGACAAGCTGGCCCTGGGCCAGATCCTCAACTTCAGAGTCCCCAGGAAGGCATGCTTCCACCTGTGAGAAAATCAATGAAATCCTCCACTTGTTTCTCACTCCAACTCTGAATTCCCATCAGGAGCATCAAGTAGAGCAATATTCCAACACCCCGTTCTCCCTGAGGCCCCCTGCAGGTCACTCAGGTCACCGTCTAAGCATCTAAGGAGGAGATGCAGTTCCCGGAGCTAGGAGGCCCCTGTAGACCCTGCTCGAGGTGTAGAAAGTGTCTATTGTCATGGACCGTGCTGCATCCATCCAACTGGGCTGGCCAAACTCTGGCCTGTGTCTGGATGTCCTTCATCCCAGGGCAGAAAAGGGCTGATGGCCCAATGGGACCAATTATACGAAGATGTGCGAAAACTCCTAAGGGCTCCCACCCCCTGAGAACACTTGAATCTAACATGCATGAGTTCTTAGGTCCTCATATTCACAGAGAACCTGCTCCCACCCAGGCTCCAGGATGATGAAGGAGTGCGCGACACATGTTTCCTGGCTCGGAGTGCTCAGAAAAACACTTTCCTTCAACTGCACCAGTGAGAGAACACCTAACAAGCCCAATTCCAAAAAATACGACAGCTGGAAGGGGCCTTGGGAATAATTCACCCACCCTTCGATTTTGCAAATTCACTCATTCATTCATTCTTTTAACTTTTTTATAGCACTATTTATTTTTAAAACTATGCTTTTTTTTTTTTTTTTTTGGTGAGGAAGACTGGCCCTGAGCTAACATCTGTTGCCAATCTTCCTCTTCTTTGTTTTTCTCCCCAAAGCCCCAGTACATAGTTGTATATTCTAGTTGTAAGTCATACTAGTTCTTCTATGTGGGATGCTGCCACAGCATGGCTTGATGAGCAGTGCCTAGGTCCACGCCGAGGATCTGAATCAGTGAACCCTGGGCAGCCAAAGTGGAGTGCACAAACTTAACCACTTGGACACGGGGCCACCCCCTCATTCATTCATTCTTTACCAAATGTTTCTTCTGGCTGATGCACTGTGTTGGGCCACGGGTATAAAGTGGGGAAGAGATCATGCAAACAAGAAGACAAGAAAATTAAGTCAACAAACAATGAAACCTACATGATTTAAATTATGACAAGTGCCATGGAAAAGAGGGTGTTGCAAGAATGATTAAGAGTCAAGGAGGCCCCAAGCACTAAATCACATTGGTAACAGAGAGGACTAGCACAGCCAGGCCCTTTCCCTTGGGCTACACTGTGCTCCCTCCTCCTTACATGCCTGCCCCACACAGGCTGACCTCCCTGCTGGCTGACCTGAGGCTCTGGCTGCTGTAACCAAGACACAGACAGACAGCAGCTAGCCTACCAGCCTAGGAAAGCAAGACCTCTGCATTATTACCCTCAAGGAATCAAGAGCATCTTGGATTGGAGTGCATTTGCACCCACTCTTCTTATGACCCTCAGGATGCCCCTGCATTGCCCCATCCCCCAACTTCCAGCCCAGGACTCAGATTCAATCCCCCGTCACTTTATAGTCCAGACAGACAGTCCACAGGGGTGCGGCATCCTCAGGACGTCTTGCTCAACCAAGAACCATCTCAGTTGCTACTAAGACGCGTGACCATTTCAAACTGTGGCGCTCACTTCCCAACTGGGGAAGGAGTTTGACCGGGGGATTAATCACTAGTTCCTTCGGCAATGGACAAACTCATTGAGGACCTGTGGGTGCTCCATCCTGGCAGCTCGCTCATCCCCCACCACACCAGAGACTGGGCCCCACTGGACTCATCCACTCCCTCCAGACAAGGCAGAGGAATTAAGGAGGCTGGGGAAGGCACTGCCGACACAGGGAAAGGAATGCTGATTTTGATAGCGTTGTGAGCTCTTGACATTTTAATAAGCGTTGTGGAACCGATCGCATAGTTTTGAAAAATAAACGTGAACCCTAAGTTTTGGGAATTAAGACAGAGAGCAGCTTAAATAGGAGAAGCAGAGTAGCCCAGGAATTCTCTGAGCTGCAACAGGAAGAGATGAAGGATGGGTAATTCTTGCAACAATTAATGAGAACAAAATCCATCGGCAAAGGAGCAGTAGGGTGGAGAGAGCCATGGACATGAAAGAAACGAGAGAGTGAGTGCATGGAGAAGACATTGAGCAAAGAGAGTGAGGAAGGTTCACCTGAGACAGTGTCACAAACGGGGGCAAGATGAGGGAAGGGCATGGGAGGTTGACTGATGAGAGATAGGGACTCAGACACAACGTCAAAGAGTCAATCAATCATGCTTGCAATACCCCCATTCTTTGTCTGGACCCTTACTGCTGCCAGTGGGGTGTGTAGATGCACCATCAGCATCACCTTGGTGCTAGTTAGGAAGGCAGGCCCCACCCCAGATTTACTGGATCAGAGCCCACTATCTAAGAGGATTTCCAGGGAGGCACACTGATGTCTGTGGAGCATGGCACTTGATTGATGGGCTATCATTGCAAAAAGAGACTTTGCTCAGAGACAATGGGAAAATTGTAAACCACTGTGCCATCTCCTTCCAGGGAGGAGAAAGCAGTATATCCTACAGGTTCAGTGTGTTTGGTGCCTAAAGTGGACCCAGGCAGGTCCATCCCAGAAAAGTGCCGGCCCTTGGACTCCCTGTGACCCCTGCCATTTGTGGTGAGTGTAAGGAGGCTCTGAGCCCCCAGGGCTCAGTCACTGAGCTTCTAGTCAATCAAAGTGCCAAAAACATTTTAGTTCTCTTTTCCTTATTCAACACTTCCTTTTAGACTCTTCTGCTGAGTTGCATCCTGCCCTGAACTGGTAGCCCGCGTTGCTGTGCTAATTAGAAATTCTAGGAGTTGGAAATCACCTGGATCACTGAAGGCCAGTTGGCAATGCAAAGGCATAGATACATCTTCTAGAAGCCTGGGATCATATTATACTCAAATGGAATGCAACAGATATTGTTTCCAGGGGCAAAGTGGAGAGCACTGAGCAAGAGATTTCTTGGTGAGCTTTTCATTACAGGAATCCTTTTCTTTGGAGCCTTATCTGAATCTAGGCATCACTACATTTAGAAAGCTTTGCAGGGGCATGCAAGACACATCGAAATCACCTCGGATGCACGATCTACATTCCTTGTTGAGCCTCTTGTCTCAGGGAGAACAGAAGTCACGGAAACTTCTAAGCTTCCTGAACGAGGCATCTATCAGGTTCAAGCAGAGAATCTCTTGCCTTGAGCCACTGGCTCTCTGGCAGCCAGCAGAGACTTTGCTCTGCCATCTATAAATGGAATTCAGTAACGAGGCAGAGAAGAGATCAATAGCAGCAGCTGCAGGATTAAGGGAGCATCCGGTCCCACATATTGCTGGCGCTGTTTCCTATTTGAGGGACCTACTGGCATCAAGAGAAGCGAGTATCACGCTGCCCTCGTCAGGGATCATGTAGCATCAGGAAGAGAGCAAAGCCTTTCCTCGGCCGCCCAGTGAGGAGGGCGTACTCCCTTTAGGTCCAGGAGTGGCCCCATTTCAGAATGTCAACAAGAGTGCTCATCGTCTTTTCCCCAACAGCAGATCTGTCCTTATATTTAGGATATTTAAAAATAGGTTTACATAACAACTTGAATGCCAGATAATAAACATACAAAAAGATTTAGCCTCTTTAAGAATAGCTATTTCTGTAACTACCAGTGTGACTTGTTCACTTACATTAAGGGAACAAATCTATGGATGTGGACCCAGCTTTCAGCAGACCTGAGTACCATTTAAAGTTGATATATGTAAATGAAAGAAAAAATGCTCACCATTGTTGTTAACTTGCACACAAGAAATGAGTATTAACCAAATTTATATTAAGATGCGAGAACAAAACTCATTTGTCCTAAAACAAAGAATATTTTGTCCTCCACATGTTCCAAGAAAGTTCCTGTCCAAGAAAGTCTTTTTAAGCCAATATACCTCCAGCCAAAAAGCGCAAGGTCTCTGTAGGGAATTTACAGATCTTTTACCATTGGATTGCCCCCAGCATCTAACCCAGGCTTCCTGGCCAGACGGATACTGAATAACCCATTCTAAGTGACATAAAAGACAAACATTTCTTATTGTAAAAAAAGTAATCATCTTTTATATTTATGGTAAAAAAAATCTATACAAATCTTTGTCTTTGTCACAAGTCCAGTCAAGCAAGACTTTTTATAATTATCCTTTTAATCCAAAAAAAGGCCAACAAAGAGGAAAGCCAACTTGGGAACAAGGCTCCCAGTAAAGTTCTGTTCATTTATCAAAACAGGAAATATAAGCCATTTCCGCACATGCAGCTTTAGAAATTAAGGAAATAATTCCAACATAGTATTAGCAAGACAAAGTATATGGCAGAGGAAATTTAGATCACAGCCACTCCACAGAGAACAAAACCCTCCTCCCCAATAAGCCAGGCAGGAAACCCAGCCATCCAGTTTCCTTTGTTTAAAGCATTTCAAGGCCACCCAAAGTAAACGTGTTCACTGTAGAATGGTCCTGAAACTGTCACCAGCTAGAGGCTGTGAGATAACTGATGGACAGAAGTGCTCACCCATTTACAACAAACCACTCCACTGGACTCTGCCTCAGTACCGCCTGGTTCCAGCACAGCTGGACCTGAGCTCCCGCCTGTCCTCACAGGGCGGGGAGTTTTGGGGAAGGAAGGAGAAGCGTAGGAGGCCGTGTTGGGAATAGGGCAACCAGAGAGGATGACAGTAGTTCAAATGAGAGACGATGAGCTCCAGAAAGTCTTGCGATACCGTCCTCATGTCCTGTAGGGTTCATTTACCTTCGCCAGGTGCACACCTGTGGACAAGGGTGCTGTTTCTCCCGCTCGCCTTCGCGGCAGACCTCACCTGAGTCACGAGCAACAAGCCACATGTTTTTATACCTGCATACTTAGATGCTTTTACGAGCAAAAACTAGCCAACTTCTCCACCTTCTCTTTCTTCTCAGGCAGCTCCAAGTCTAGGGGTGTTTTCTAAATAGAATTTGCTGTTGACGAGACAACCTATGACAGCCATGCTTTCATGCTGGGGCTGGGGTGCTGACAGGCAGGACTAGCTTACAAAATCCCACAGCTCAGAACTGGACCAGATGGGGAGGGCTGCAGCAGGCACAGAGAGCACGAGAGGCTGAAGGCCAAGGCCAGAACACTTCCCCAGATTATGTCACTTATGCTTATGACATTTAACATGGGCTAAAGGACAGACTGCATTCGAGGTGCTAAACTCAAGGATGAGGAAGCCCCTCACAGGGACTGCCCAGCGTATGAGAAGTTGGACGGCAGCGGTGGGGCGGAGCAGGAGAACCAGGATGCGGCAAAGGGTAGAGTCTAGGCACAGGAATGACCTAACTTTTCTGGACTGCAGTGCCCTTTGCACAAGATGAGGGTATCGATGAGCCTCTCCCAGGCCTGTCATGAGGATTCAGTGCCGTACTTCAAGACTGTCCTGCACCATCCACATCTAAGGGTCATTAGTATCAGGCGCGGGCCTGGCTTGCTGGCATGCAGCCCCAGACAGGAACGAAAGGTGAAACCCAGCCAAAGTTGTATGAGCCAATGCTTCCTTAGAAATACCTTGCCCAGGGCTAGAAATGATCTCAGAGCTTGGGTGGGCCTGGGCCTGCAGGTGAAGACAAGTGGGCTGTGTGGCTGAGTTGGGAAAAGGGGTGTGTGGCATTTCCTGTCATATCCTCTGTCTTGGCCATTTTTCACAGGCACTCTCCTCCTCTTAAGGCAAAAAGCAGGATCTGAATGTGTGTCCTCACCGGCGAGGACGGCAAGGATGTCCCAGCCCCTCTGGCATATAGCGGAGTTGGTGCAGGTGCTGACATGTGACAACAAGCCACCCTGAGCGCACACAATAGATGCTCTATCCAGAAGCACCCCTCCCCTCTTCTTCACAGCATCCTTTCCGCAGAGTGAGCTGGCCTTCACCTGAGATGGGTCGAGGCCTCATTGTTGGGTTCCTTTATTAAGAGCGATCTGCAGTTGCCTCATCTTAAGTCATCTAGTCCAGAAACTAGGAGCCTAGACAGCAAAGATCCAAAGACATAGGTGTGCGGCTGTTGTCAGGAGTCAGGCAGGCACGAACCAGTGACCATTCAGGCTGGGGGTCAGCTGGGAGCAGACTTTACAGGCAGCCTTAAGAGCAGACACAGAGCCAAGTGAGGACACCTTGACACGCAAGTAATTCCCACCTGGAAGCATGAAATGATGTCCCATCTGAAGCGTAAGCTGCCTCCATTTTAAAGTTTTTCTTCCCCATCGTCTAAGGTCTAGATCATCTGAGTTCTGGCACCTTTTTGTTTCTAATTCCTATTTGCTTCCTGGAATCTGTTCATCACCCCCACAGTATCCAGTGCCTCTTGTAATATCTGTGGCAGCCACAGTCCCAGCTCCTAAGATGTCTGAAAATTTATTTTCCTTGCAATTTAGATATGCTTACAAATCTATGGTTGAATTCTACTTCGAATAGCATCTTATTCACTTGATGCCAAAGGCTGATCTTGAACCTCTTCCTGTGTGGGATTCCCAAGGCTGTGAGTTACCACTGAAATACAGTGTCCCAAGGCTCAGGTGAGAACAAGTTCTTCTTTTCAAGCATTTGAAACAGTTCATTCAGCTCCCGACGAAAGCCCCTCATGATCCACCCCACTCTCACCTTCCTGTAATGGCTCCTCAGCCACCGAGACTGTGGCTCACGATGGCCAGGGTGCTGCCTGTCTGACCAGTGTGCTGGTACAAGATCCTAGCTGGGTGAGCCTCCATGTGTCCTTCCAGGGGAGTTGGTTTGCTCACCAGTCAATAAAGCCCCTCTTCTTGATGTCCTCATGAAGTTGCCACATAGTGTGCATAATTTGAGAGCCAATATGCATGCCAGCTACCTTGCAGGAGTTGGCGTGCTTGAGTGCGTGTGTGTGAGCACACGCGCACACACACACACACACGCACACACACACAGAGATGGAACGAGATTGGATACTGGATGCTTCTATCTGAAGTCATTTGATTGCTGTCCTGGACTTCTTTGGTGGGCCTGTCAGTAGACCAATTTCTGGAAGTTGCCCTCCCTCCACCCCCTTGACTTATCTTAATGTAGACTGTCACCATTCAGGTTTTTATTAATCCCAATGCCCAGTGTCTTAGTCTGTTCAGGTGACTATAACAAAATAGCATAGTCTGGGGGGCTAATAAACAGCAGAAATGCATTTCTCACAGCTCTGCGGGCTGGAAGTCCGGGATCAAGGCTCCAGGAGATTTGGTGTCTCGTGAGGATCTGCTTCCTGGTGCATAGACAGTCTCTTGCTGTGTCCTCACATGGTGGACAGAGGGCCAGAGAGCTTTGGGGGGCCTCTTTTATAAGGGCACTAATCTCAATCAGCGGGCTCCACTATCACCATTGAATCACTTCCCAAAGGCTCCACCTCCTAAGACATCACCTTGGGGGTTAGGATTTCACCATGAATTTTGCGGGGACATAAACATTCAGACCACAGCACCCAGCCAAGTGGTAACATTCAGACCACA